>NW_014577825.1:128289-149115 GCF_000485595.1 Priapulus caudatus
GTAGAAGCTTAAAGATTGCCTCACGATGATTTCCGTTGACGCATACAGGACGGTTAGCGATGTTTCCCGTTGACACGCAAAGGACGGTCGACGATGTATAATGCCGTGGAAGCGTAAAGGACGCCTCACGATGCCGTAGAAGCTTAAAGATTGCCTCACGATGATTTCCGTTGACGCGTACAGGACGGTTAGTGATGTTTCCCGTTGATGCGTAAAGGACGGTCGACGATGTCTAATGCCGTGGAAGCGTAAAGGACGCCTCACGATGCCGTAGAAGCTTAAAGATTGCCTCACGATGATTTCCGTTGACGCGTACAGGATGGTTAGCGATGTTTCCCGTTAACGCGAAAAGGACGGTCGACGATGTCTAATGCCGAGGAAGCGTAAAGGACGCCTCACGATGCCGTAGAAGCTTAAAGATTGCCTCACGATGATTTCCGTTGATGCGTACAGGACGGCCGGCGATGTTTTCCGTCGACCATCAGTGGGATGGTCGACGAGATAAATGACACGAAAGCAGCAAGAAGTAGTCACAGATGTACAAGGAAAAGTTCAACACAGAGAAGAAAGACTTGTTACTAATGTAAATAAGCGGCGTCAATATGCTGGATCAACCAGAAGTATCCTGTCTAGGATGTAAAGACTTTGTTAGTGTTGGACTACATCTGTAATCGCCTAGAACAAGTAGGATTCCGTACTAGGAATCCAAGGAGTCATGCTAAAAGCTAGAGAACCAAGAGCAACAGGTGTTTACACAGCTCTGTTAGCGTTCAACTAGTGTGACTCGTATTGGTCAGCCTTACGTATAGCTGGAAGCAATTAACACCTAGTGTCGCTTCGTAAACGCTCACTACAGAAGATACTAATACAAGGGAACATGTTAAGCGATGCCACATTTACCGCCAAGATTGCCTGGGTTAAGTACGTGACTTTCAACACCAATACCCATAAGAAGCAGCTGGCATCTTGCCAAGGCATCAAAAATAGAACGCGCGTGACGTTGGCCACGCCCCTGTCCATTGTGTACGAGTGAGTTGCTGTCAACATAAGTTCTTCAGAAAGAATCAGAGCAGGACAGTCGTTTCCGCTCATCGCTGAACAGTGCAATAGATCTTCATCACTAAGTAGAGAAGCCTTAGGATGACGATAGGTGCGCCTACCCTGCTGGAGGAAGAGGAGACCACCCTCAGTAGTATGTCCTCATCAGGAAGCTCTTCAGAGGAGGAAGAGGAGGCGGAAACACCAACCGTGAGTAAGGAAGGTACGTCAGGGACTGACGGTAGCGTTGCACTTGCGGAGGGAGGACCCCCTGTACTTGTACAGGGCGCATCCCCCACCCTGACACAGAAGTCAGTACCATTCCCGGTTGGAATGATCGTACCACCGGATGATTCCTTTAAAATAGGAACGTGCGATTTGGAGGAGCGCATGGAGAAGGCCAGGAACACGGATCTTCCCACGGATGCCTTCTTATGCTTTTTGGAAGACCCAAAAGCGTCTCTATCCGACGCACCAACGGAGTAGGTGATTCCCTGCAGCCAGCAGCTGAAGAGGAAGCCGTCCAAGGTGGACAGGCAGGCCAAACAGAAGGCTACACGGGGAGAAACAGAGCAGAGAGAGTCCCTCGACCAGGAGACAATCCCGTCGAGGCCGTCATCTCCCGCAGGGACCCTGACTATGGAGCAGGCCGTGAAGTCTACTCCGCTAGAATCAGACGTGAAGGAGTTGTCAGGGACAACTCAGCCGTCGACCACTGGGTCGACCGCAACACCTCCACACTCCGTACCAGCCGCAACGCCGTCGACCATGGGGTCGACCGCAGCCGCAACGTCGTCGACCATAGGGTCGACCACGACTACAACGAAGGATAGGCCTTCAGTTGTCATTGAAATGGAGCTCTCGACCACGGATAGGCCGTCGACAGAGCCAGCCTTGGTGTCCCCCGTACGGACCCGGGCTATTCAACAGCCACTAATGAAGTTGACTGTACCAATCACTCCACTCAGTGAGAGAGTACTGAGCACTCTCAGTAAGAGAAGGAGTATTACCTGTCCAGACAAGGACACAGACAGTGAGCCAGGGGCCACTTCGGACACACCTACGTGGGACCTAACCCCCACGCAGTGGGCTACATTGCCGGGACATAAGATACGGGAGCTGCTGCTCCGTCAACATGGACCACGGCTACCAGGAATCGCTCCAGAGGAGCCGAAAAGTCCTGCGGAAGAGAGCAGTGACAGTGAGATCCCACCATCGGGAACGCCTGGAGGCGCCCGACTCAAGCCCTCACATAAGCGTTGGACCCTGCAAAGATGCACAGACGCCCGCTTAAATACTTCCCTACCCACGCCAGAGAATGACGACGTGGATACCCTCCTCCTCTCGCCAGAAGGTGGCGAGAGGTTATCCTCAGGGAGCTCATCTGAGCAGGAGGAAGACGATGACGAGCAAGCGGCTCGTGAATGTGAAGATTGGGGAGAATGTCGACCTCCGCCACATGGCACGCCGTGGAAATCGACGCCTCGAGATGTGACAGTACATGTCAAGTACCCGCCATCTCCGAAGGCCCTGTGTGCGGTGGTATCCCCGCAATGGAAGGGATGCACTCTGACACCCCCGCCAACACCGCCTCCCGCACGACCTCCATCGCCTGAACCCTCCGGGGATGAGTCGAACTGGATGCCTTACGTTCCGTCCGGCCATGAAAGGTCGGCGGACAGGAGAAGATCCCCTGATCGGGAGGAGTGGCAAAATGTTAATAAGAGGAAGAACCCCGACCAGCGATGCAGAGAAGTGAGACGCAAGGACCGGGAGGAGGAAGATGAACGCCAGAACGTTCATAGGAGTAGGTCCCAGTCAGAGTCCACCGGCTGGCAGGCAGTCCGGTTGGACCACCGGGACAATAAGCGATCGAAGAAACGCTCTGCTTCTCCCACTAATCCGGCTAGTTACGCCGCCTGTCTACGCAAGCTACGGTACCCCCGGGCTACCATGTGATGAGCCCGGCAGACTGGGAGACCATGCAGTCTCGTACCATAACAGCTGATAAGGCCTTGGAAACGGCCCAGGCTGCACTCACGAGCGAACGTGCTCGCAATGCCAATCTGCGAAAGCAGATGATAGTGGCTACACAGCAAATGGCTGATAGACCGACCGAGGTTCGGGAAGGACCGGTTTGCCAAAACAAGGATGGCACCTACCAAATGAACGTGCTTTCCCACCATGAAACGGCCTCGGTATTAGCACAAAAATGGGGAGTGCCGACCATGAGAATGGCGGCGTCCCTAGTGGAGGCGTGGGAAAAGACGCGCAAGAAAGGACGATGTCACTGTCCACAGTGCGCCAAAGCGCCCCAAACACTACCATTCAGATCGTGGTGTAGGTTCCGGAAGAGGGAACGGGGCTCCGCCGAACAACCAGGAGAAAGCAGGTGGTGGATAGCGGAGCTAGATATGGTAGTAAAAGAAAGCACTGCCGCTTGGAACAAGACAAAGGAGGAGGAGGCAAAGCACGTAAAGGAAGACTCTAAGAAAGGAGCAAGCACTGCCTCACCGGCCACAGGGTCGTGTCCCAGCTGGGACCCCCTGGTGGCAGGCGCATCATCCAGGATGGATGTCGATGCGCCTCTCCTCTCCAGATCACCGTCACCACAGGATATGGTGATCGACTCGGATGCGACCGAGGAGGGCTGATCATTGGTCATGAATAGACCTTGCAGCAGTTGCTGCCTTTATAATGTTATCCAGTTGGATTTTCATTTTTATAGCCTCGCCGTTGCGACCTGTTGGTGCGGCCCGATATATTCCGGTCGTAGGCTAAGGAATTAAATATATTCCACCAATCATGCACGGAGTCAATCCCTAAAATAATTACGTTAGGTTTCTATTGACCGTACCAACTCACGGACCCCGCCGCGAGAAGCCATGGGCTTCAAAGACCGTGTTGCTACTGCAGAAGAGAGCACGGCATGCTCCACACGTAAGAGCTGAGCACAATCCGGACGTCAATTCCGAAGAACGGCCTTGAATAGCGCCAGGAGGCGCGGCAATGTACCCATTAGGAATGGATGTAACCGCCACACGTTAGTGGCCACGGAACCGCTAGTGTCGACTAGCATGGGGCTACGCTAAGGAAGCGTTGCGTATGGAAGCGCCCCTATATAGAAGACGATTCCGGACAACTTCGCCAGCCAGATTAAGGAGCTATTAACTTCGCGGGACCAGCAGAGATCCTCAACGGGACACCGATCTCCATGAGACACGTATGCGGCTTCAACCAGGTTGAGTGCGGATCGGCACTCCTTTTACCCATGACGTGGAGGCTACCTTATTGTTGTTGCTGTCTATGGTGCTTGAACAGTAAGCCTGTGTAAGTAGAGTGTTTGTGCCGGTTAGGAACGAGTACTTGTAAATATGTTAGTAGTCATATTATGTGTTCTTGGCATCCCGTGCTATCGGAGCTATACCAGCGTTCGCACGGTAGGGTGAAGCCTTTATAAGTGTCAGAGGACGCTTCTGCTTCTATCCGAGATGTCTGGGTGACCACTTCATGGTCCACCTACTTACCTTGTTCATTAAGTGTGGTTTTGACTTGCAGTAATGTTAACCGCTAAACACATATGTTGTTGCACGGGGGGTAGCGGCCGTGATTTCGCTTGTAGTCTTGTTGTTCGTACTCGTTGCCTACTCTTAATGGTAAGCGGTGTTTACAATAACCCGGTCCGAATCCTGGTCTGGTGGTTATTACCGCATTGTAGTTCGTGATCGTGCACTTTCAAGGTTAATCAGAGCCTTAAAACAAAAAAGTACACAACGCAAGGTACTCTATTAATCACTCCTTGCGACTCGCGTTGCACCCTTTTCATTGCTCAAGGAGCTGGTGCCGTAAATTTTTTTTTACTCGGTGAACGCATAAGCCTTCCGCTTATGAGTCGTGTGCACTTTCATTGATATTGAGGGTGTGCTCTACATGGTGTTTGTGTTTGTGAATCTCACCAGAACCATCCTGTATCAGGGCGTTTACGATTGGTTGCAGGGCCAGTCGAGGACGCCTGGATGGAGAAGGGGGGAGTGTGACTGTGTTAGTCCTGATGCAGTTCTGGTTCTTGCTCATTTACTAAACGTTAACTATGTGGAAACATCTAACCTTATTTTCACGGTAGCGTCATAGCGTCGATGGCCTATTACTATAGTTGGTGAATGTAATTGCATTCCTCAGCTCTTTCGGCACTCGGCAGTGACGTCACTGCCTTTAATCCCTTTAATAAGTCACATGACTTTGCATGTTGCGGTAGGAATGCGTGTTGCAGTACGTCTCGCAAACAGTCTCTGAACTGGTGATCCCATCTCGTCGTCTCTCGGGGTATTCCTTACGGTTAGTAATGCGAGGTATGGGTCAGTTCGTGCTGCTTGGCACTTCTTCAGCATTTGCTGTGCAGTTCCCACTGCCTTCTCGACCAGTCCATTTGTCTGTGAATGGGTGGGTGATATCGTTTTATGGACAAATCCATACGTATCCGCAAACTGTCTCCATTCTCCACCATTCCATGGAGGTCCGTTGTAACCCGAGCTGGTATTCCATGGGTGCTGAACCACTTCTTCGTCTGCTTGATTACAGCTGATCCATCTGTTGTCATCATTCTCTCCATCTCAAAGTATTCGGAGTAGTAGTCAATGCAAATCAGCCATTTGCTCTGAAGACAGTCAAACAGATCCATTCCTACATGTTCCCATGGTCTTGTTGGTATTGGCATTGGCATCAGGGGTTCCTTCTGCTGTCGGGCTCTGTGTTCTTGACACGGTCCACATCGAGAAATTGTATCTTCTATCTGTTTGTTAATCCCTGGCCAGTAAAGGAGGTCTCTTGCCAACTGTTTGGTCTTTACCATTCCTTGATGGGCAGCATGTAACATCTCGATGGCTGTTGTCCTCATTGTCTGTGGTATCACGATTCTTGTTCCCTTGAAAGCTACTCCATCCACGATGTTCATTTCATCTCGAAAGTCATGATACGCTGCGATTCTCGGATCAAGTTTTCTCTTGTCCTCGGGCCATCCTGACGGCGATTTCACAATGTGGCTCAGTAATTTCAGCTCAGAATCTTGTTCAGTTTCTCTTCTGATCTGTTCCATCCTTGGAGAGCTTGTCTGTTGTACGATATTTAATTCTTCCAATCTTGTTAGAAAAATGTCTTCTCCAGTAAGGATTGGACCTGGTTCGTTGACGTGCGCACGGCTCAGTGCATCTGCAACTGGAATTTCTGTTCCCTTCTTGTGCACTAAGGTAAAGTCGTATCTTTGTAGTCTCATCCTCATCTTCTGTAAACGGAGTGGAACTTGATGTAATGGCTTCTGAAAGATTCTGATCAGGGGCAAATGGTCTGTCTCGACAGTGACATCTGTCCGTCCGTACACGTATGTGTGGAATTTCTTGAATGCAAACACGATTACCAACAATTCCTTCTCAATCTGTGCATACGCGTATTCAGCGGTTGTCAATGCCTTGGACCCATATGCCACTCGTCGCTGATCTTGCAACAGGACACATCCTATTCCGGATTGACTGGCGTCTCCTGGTGCGGATGTGATGCCCATTGGCAATCTTCTGTACCGAAATCTACCGAAGAGTGTGTTGAAGACTGTGTAGTCATTGGAGCGTTCGTCTAGCTGTAGCTGGAAATATCCTTGATTCGCATCTNCGTGCACAAAAAATCCGAAATTATTATTTTTTAATTACTTCATTTAAAACGCACGTCATTGCAATTACTTTGATTGCCATACTTATATCAAAATGCAAAGATTTAGATTTAACAGCAACATATGAATCTGTATTCGCAGTATCACTGAAACTGTTGCTACAGCTTCTATCTTCGGATTTATTAAGCCTTACCTGTACAGCATTACTTGCAGTAGCAGTTGAGCGTCGCCCATAACTATCAGTGTCTCCAACGTTGGCGAAAGTCTCATTTCCCCACTCAGTATCTCGCTCTCTGCCGGCGATCTGCAAACATTTCTAAGATTACTTCTTCTATAGATATTGACATTTTGATGCAGACTTCAGAAAACTTTCAAAATTACTCAGACATTCAGTCACATGGGGATTAGATAGGTAACAGTGACAGTCAGTCGAACACTGGTAGCCTAAAATCAACGTCAGGGGCGGGATATGGACGGGACGGCGACCTCCATTTTGGTGGCTCCGCTGTCTGCATGTAAAGGATGTTGCCTTCAAGCATATTAGAGTAAAGAAGGATGTGCACCCAGCTGTTAGAAGAGAATGGAAGAGGCTGTTTGATGCAGAGAAAGCAGAGAAAGAGAAAGCTGGAAACGTCGGTCACACCATAGTTTTCGACAAGAGAAGAAGAGTGTTGATGAGGGATAACGACATCATCGATAGTTGAAAACCGTCGGTTTTCTGAATAAGCGGGACAATCATTTAACAATTGTGTCATGGAATATTAACACTGTTCATAATAAGCTAGAGAATCCCAAAGTGTACTCCTTTTTATGTTCTGCAGATATCATTTGTTTGAATGAAGTGAAAACTTCTGTACATTTTTCGATGCCTGGTTATACTTGCTACATAAGTGCTGGAGTGTTTACTCATCGTGGCGGTTGTGCTGTACTGATGAAAAATTACCTGATTGCAGATTTGGAATCTGTAGTGAGAGAAGAGATGGACATGATATTATCTCGACTGAAGTCTGTACCTAACACATCATTCATTTGTTGCTACATTCCCCCATATGACTCTCCATATTTCGATTTGAGTATACTTGCAAAACTGAATAGCTATATTAAAGAGGAGGATCACAATTTTGTCAATATCGGAGACCTGAATTGCCGATTTTCCGATGAACGTAATAAATTTTTGTGTGACAAGCCTGTAGAGCTAGGGTTAAGCTATGGAATTGCTCAAGACCCAGCTATTGTACCGAATAGCAATGCTAGGCATTATATTGGTGTCCTTGGTGAATTGGTGTTAGTGAACAATTTAATTACAAAAGATAATGCATTTCCAGGTGACCTCACGTTTAAAAAGGGGCAGGAACTGGATCTCAGAGTTAGATGTACGAATTGTGTCTACAGTGTTGATTAACAGTATTACAAAGTTTAAAGTTCACAGGCACCTATTGAAGCTCAGTTTGACTTTGGTTCAATGTCGAGGCTCGCTGCTATACAACAGTAGGTCGCAAGATCGGCAGAGCTCGGTTCACATGCGGTGTGTGATAGAAATTCGAATCAGCGTGATTCATATAAACAGATCAACTTGGCTTCTTTAAACAAGCAGGCATTTTCCACTCGAATTAGCTCTGTAGATCCACCAAGCATTACTGATGATTGTGACAATACAATTTTGGCAATAAATGAAATTATGCGGGAATGTGCAAAGGATTGCAAAGAGAGGGTTGAGCACAAAGTTGACAATGTGAATATGGGGAGTAGATGGGATAGGATCCTTAAAGAGAATGATTCAAAAACCATATGGAAGGCTATTAACTGGAAGGGTAGTGTGTGCGAATCCTCCAACACCAATGTGCAGGAACCCTCTGAGGTGGATTTTAAGATGCACTTCGAAGCATTATTGTTGCCTCAAAATGAGAACCATGACTTGTTCGCCCAGTGTGAGGGGCCATATGTCCCAATCCTTGATGACCCCATAGACTGTGCAGAAGTACAATTAGCAGTAAACTGTGCAAAAGGAGGTGTGAGTGTTGGTCCATCTGGAATCCCTCCAGGGTTATTAAAACCACCGACTTATCACTTTGCGATGACGAGCCAGAAGGAAGAGGGATGGTGCTTATGCTTTCCAGCATTGCATCGTCTAACGCTACTTCCATGGCATCAGTCGTTGGTTTTATACTGATCAACGGGTCCCCAAGTATCGCCGCCGCTTCCACGGCAGTGATCAGGGGCACCATCGTATCTATTTTTGCGAGAGGAGCTAAAGGGACGATCACAGAAGTCTCAGAGCTTGTGATCAATGAATCACTCACTTTATTTATTGAGAAGAGCTAATCTGGCGATTAGCTCGCTGATCGCATTTCTTAGCCTTCAGACGTAGAGCAGCCTGCCGTAGGCGGTCAAATACAATCCGGAGGTTGTGGAGCGCTTCATCTACAGTCTTCCCGAAGATGATTATGTCATCGAGATAGACGAGACAGCGTTCCCATTGAAGCCCTCTGAGCACTTGCTCCATTAGGCATTCAAATAATGCTGGTGCGTTACACTGACCGAATGGAAGCACCGTGATTGGTACAACCCTCGGCGACATGAAAACGCAGTTTTCTGTTTATCGTGGTCGTCTATCCGGACCTGCCTATAACCGGTGGCGAGGTCCAGTGTGGAGAACCACTGTGCCCCGGCTAGAGCATCTAACGTATCGTCTATCCGAGGCAAAGGATAAGAATCCTTTTTCGTGACGTCATTAAGGCGGCGGTAATCGATACAAAACCGAGTACTACCATCCTTTTTCGTAACGAGTACTACCGGGGAGGACCAGGGACTGGTGCTCTCCTCGATAACTCCTGACTCAAGCATCTTATCGATCTCAATTTCCGCACGGCGAGCTTTCTCGAAGCACCGGATCGGTCTAGAGGTACCGGTGTCAATAGTGTGGCGGACCAAGTCCGTCCACCCTAGTCGACCGTTGGCCCCCACAAAGATGTCGACATTATCAGCAATTAGGCCGATCAACGCTGCTCTATCCTCAAAATGCTTGAGTTCACTCCCATCGACAAGGCACCGGAGATGCTCAGGAAGCTCATCCAGTGTCTTGCCGGCCACTTTTACATCCCCGCCGGTGACAGGAAAGTCTTCACCCTCAACCGTTCGGACATGGGAGTGTTCCTCCGAACGCTGGGGTGGTCCCACATACTGCACTGGGTTCAGCACAGCTACGCAAAACCCCCTCGCCAGCTGGATGGTTTCGCTGCCCAGATTCATAACCTGGACAGGGACCTTTCCGTCGGCAGGTGTCATGACAGAGTGCGCCACCAATAGCGACTTTTCACTATGTCGTTGACTGTGTACGAGTCCTGGAGCCACACAGATCTCACCCAAGGCTATATCCTCACGATCCAGCTTGGCCATGCGTGCGCGCCATTATGACCACTTCGTGTCCAGCTGGTATTGTGACAGCCTGCATTAGGTTTACGAAATGGGTCTCTATGAACTCACCTTCGTGTCTCAGCTTGAAAATTCGGCCGTCCACTGTTAGGAGGCCGTCTCTCACAGCAAAGACCATTTCGCGACTCTCCAAAAAGTCACAGCCCAGGATGCATGCATCCTGTTCAACTGCTCCGACCATGACCGTATGGCCGATCGTGCAGCCCCCGCCTAGGTCTAAAACTAGGTCAATTTCGCCATCAACTTGTAGATAGCCGCCCCCTGCTGGCGTAGCTGCTCTCTGCAGGCCCGGAGGGGGGGGGGTGCTGCACCCCTCTCCTGCAACTTCCAGTAGGAGTTCTTTGCCATTATGCTTACTGCAGCCCCCATATCCAATAAAAATTATTGCGGGTTACCAAACAGGGTGACATCCAGCTGCCAACATCTCACAATTTGGAGTTTGCGGCCCGATGTTGGATAAGAGTCTGGTACCATATAGGCAGGCAAACTCTCATCCTGCCTGCCCTCCGGGCTTAAAGAAACCCCGGGAGGGACAGATTGTTGTTTAATTATAGTTTCGGGTGAGTCCGAGCGAGTATCCTCCGCCCTCCTTGGCACCTCCGGGCTTTCCGAGCTACTAGGAGCAGCCTTGGCAGCCTTCTAAGAAGTTCCATCCAGACGGTGTACTTTACCGCTCAGGGCTTCACCCTCGACCTGAGGGTGAGCTTCCCGCGCTACCATTCCAGGCGTAGGGCAGGGAGCAGCTACTGCTTCTCCACCTGTCCTTATCGGCTGATATATAATTTTCGGACCCTGATCGACAGCACCGGCAGAGGTCCTAGTCAGTTTCCCTGCTTTTCAGCAAGTCCCTGACCTTGGCCCTGGGGAGCATTTACGCCACCGGCGGAAGGTTGTGAACCTCCCCTCTGGCGTTTATTACGGTTGCTGCGACAACGGCCACGTTGACCTCCTCCCTGCGGAGGAGGATAGTAGTTACTCCCCTCGGCCGGATTTGTGCCGCCTTGTGGGGCGTTCGCAACTGCACCGTGCGGAGCATAACCATTAGGGCCCCCTAACACTGGCCGTGGACCCATCACCATCGGACAATATGCTGCCCAGTGACCTGTCTGGCCACAGACAAAGCAATTGCCCGGATACTGAGGCGGCTGGGTAAGGTGAGGAGTCCTGTCAGCTGCTGGATCACGCTAGTTATCTCCGGAGAGACGGCCAGCGGTTCCTTAACAGGCTGGCCTGATCAGTGGTGACCGGGATAACCCCGCGGATATTTGTACCCTCAGGCACAGCTAGAGATTGTATGTTGGACTGGGCTCGCCGTTTTTTATCTTAATAAGGTTAATTTATCTTATTGCCATCAAAAACTCTTTGCATTTGGCTGCATTTAAATAAGTATTGCCAATGTCAAGCAGCTTTTTTTGTCTAATACACACATCCATTCATAGTCCGTAATAGGCCTGCTCTTCTTTGCTATCGCGTGTGCATTTCTGAATAGTAGTTATAATTTTTTGAAATGAGCAGCACTGATGCTTTGAAAACTAGTCTCAGCTACAGATGTTCCTCTTGGAGCCGTCTTTGCAGCCACATATGCTTCGGCCTCCTTGTGGCCACTTGAATTGTGGTGGCAAGTAAATGAGTCCAGGGGCGGATTCAGGATTTGCAGGTAGTGGGTGCTCTGAAAAAAAAAATATGGACTGACATATCTTGATGATCTCCGGACATTGACGGCGAAGCCACCGAGGGGGGTCTGGGGGTCCTCCTGCCTCTGGGGGCACACCTCTGGGGTGTCTTAATTTGACAATCAGAGGCTCAATTTTACTTATATCATGATTTATTCTTATAGCAATCTAATCGTGCCGTTGGCCATTGTAAATTTTAAAACGGCTGAACACAATACAACACCACGTTGTCTATATAGTTCTGTGTTGAAGCGATGGCAGCACCATACAGACATTAAATGAAGTGGTCTTAATAAACATTCGTTTCGCGGTGATACAGAAAATAAAAATTTTTCGTTTCCGTTTCGCGGAGATTGATCTCGAAAAGGTCGGTCCAGAAAATTTTCGCTAGACATTTAGGGGGGTGCTCGAGCACCCAGAGCACCCCCCCTGGATCCGCCCCTGGAGTCATGACGCAGGTTGCTGGAGCCAGTCACAAATGGGCCATTTGAATAGCGTTTATACTTATCAACTTTTCCCCGGCCCAGTGCCAATGGGCCATACGCAACCCTGCACACCTTACAGTGAAGCTTAGCCTTAGGACTAGACTCACCATCGGCATCGGTTCCCAGCCATTCAAATTCATCGAACCAGGTTTTGCAAACTCGACGCACACGCTTTTCCTTATCATACACACGCCCAGCTTCTCTGTTTTCTACAGCCGTTTTCGGTTTTTTACATTGTTGTGGTTCTTCCAAACTGAGATACCTGCGCAACATCGTTTCCAAACCACGATATACAGTAACTACAAGGGAAATTACTTCGTATGCCGGAGCCCACCTACTCTTTGACCGCTGTCACTCGTCTCTATGGTTACCAGTTACAGATTATAGGATATGAGAATCTGTATGTATTATACACTGCAGTATCACATGCTTAAAACGAGAAAAAAATATTAATATAAGAAATAATAGCTTATATCAAGAAAATAAATCTAGGGAGTGAGGTAGGAAAAATAATATTGAAATTTCTAGACAAGATTACTAAGATTATTTGTAATCGAAACGAAGAATAATATTCTTAAAATGATATGCGATATATCATAAAACTAGATTAAATGTATCTTGAAACCAGAAATGAAAACTGAATAACAGAATAAATATTCTCAAAACAAGATATTTTTATTTCTTGAAACTAGATTTTACAAAGATATATTTTCTCAGATCAAGATACTAAACAATCTTACATAGATTGTACACACCTACGCAAAACAAGAAATTTAATCTTGTTACAAGATTTTAGAGGCAAGATTAAATATCTTGGGAGTGAGGTAGGAAAATACAGCTTGTTTTAAGATATTTTTCTTGAAATAAGAGTTTTTAAGAAAATAAAACTTTTGAGCAACAAAGAAAATATTCTTGTCAAAATCTCATATAACCAGATTATTTTCCTGTTTCAGGAAAGGAAAATCTTGGAGCAAGGTGTGTTGTTGTTTTGCTGGTTTATGTTATTCTTGAAACAGTTATCTGTGCAAAATTCAATGTATAAAAAGGTAATTCCCAATAAAGTAATGCAGTTAACAAATAAACTCTCCTTAACCGCAACAATATTAATTATTGTCACTTGAACGCTAAAACAGTTTGACTTAATTCAAGAACATTTTTTCCTGATAGATTACAATAATTTTATCAACAGAAATGTTTTAACGGTATCACTGAAATCAATGTAACGTACGTCTGAATCCAGCAGCACCAGCGCCTGGTTCAAGGTACGTACATTGTGAGCAAATATACAAAACCTAACCTGCACCAAGAGACATATCACAGAACCAAATGATTAGTTTTGCATACTGTATTAATATTAAAAATGTTTTCTCACACAATACAGTGTTGCTTCTAGGATTTTGAGTTCTAGGAATATATGTTAAAGACCATGTGTATATATACTCATTACTGTTATGTATATATGTGTATGAAATAAAAGTCTACACTAAGTAGACAACGTTACTACATGTAATATACTGTTCGTTATCCTTACTGTGAGTTCGTGATAAAGAATATAGAGGTATAAAAGCACACTAAATATTGAAACTGCCAGATTAATTCAAACACCCCGGCATTATAGGGGATCAAATATGGACTCAAACGGGATAGCTGTATAAACAACATCTATCAACACAGTTCTGCTTAGTGACCACCCCTAGGGTCACTACAAGATCATGAAGAGATCATTCTCCTATTTAGATAATAAGATTCTGCTAAAAAACGGTTAAGATTGCTAATGGCTCTCCTTGGAAATTTTAGGAGAGTGGTTTGGAGCTCCCCTAGGTATTTCAAATCTGAAGCACTGAAAGGTACAGGTACCGCAATCCGCCACAGTCAGCGAAATTGCATACTTATCAGAATTCGTCAAATTGGAAACCCACACATGAACAGTTAACACCCCAATCTCACAATATATGAAGCACATACTCTGAAAACGGATGACGTACATTACCCATGCCGATCCTGTTCTCCGGAAGTTTTGAAAACTATCTTGTAAGTTGTATCGTGTATCTTGGGTTCGTCTCTTGAATTGCACAAGGCACAATTTCTTTTTCTGAATGTGCAGGGAATTTCTATGAAGAAAATCAGACATAGTAAAATTAGTATCCAACACAGTTTTGTTTAGAACAAATCGCTCATTTTTGTTAGATATAAAACCTATAATCTACTTTCTCGACTTGCACCAGGGGTTCAATAATTTTATTGAAATAATAATTCAATTTAATTTAATCAATAATAAATGAATAGAAAAGTGTGTGTTGCTCACCTGTAATGACTGAAGTGCGAACTGCAGGATTAGATAAGGCTTGGAGACGAAAGATTAACACTAACACTAACAACGTAGACTTGTCACTAAATACAGGTATGCACAGACATACCGTAGTGTTTAACAGTGAGTTGTATTAATTACTGTCCGTATCGCCGGGTCGCCGCTGTCAGTGTGGGACATTGCCAACGTTCGCACGACTATGTAAATGCTAACCAAGATAAAGCTCGATCACATCTGTTTAACCCTAACGAAAAATGAAAGCGAAACTAGAAACGTCACACCGTTTTCTTTGTAAAAGGACGAAGACGCACATGTGTGTGGACAAGCATATATGAATCTACCGCTGATCTGAATACCAGCCGTACACGTGAGACAAACGTGTGCATGCGTTGGCACGACGCCAACAATGAATAATGCAGCTAATCAGCTGTTTACCGTAAAGTTCGTCAAATCAACCCCCGGACATGTCTGACTGTCTCATTCCTTCCTCCTGTAGCGGATTTCGCTTTCAGAGTGCTACTGCTTCTGCCCCCGTCGTTCGTATTGCTAGACGGTAGAGGTATGTGTGTGCGCGTGCGTGAGGGCGTGCGTGCGAGATTCGACTCGAGAGAATATCAATACAAAGACATGTGTTTAATTATACAACAATAATAATAATATTTCTAAAGACTTTCAAGAGAGAGCGGTCACCCACCAGAGAGAGCGGTTACCCACCAGAGAGTGCGGTTACCCACCAGAGAGAGCGGTTACCCATCAGAGAGAGCGGTTACCCACCAGAGAGTGCGGTTACCCATCAGAGAGTGCGGTTANCACGCGATATGTGTTGAACCTTATCAACCAGAATCATGTAGATTTTGAAAAAAGTGACATACTGGCGAGGAAGGAACGGGTATTGGCTTCTGACAAATCAAAATCTGTTACATATGTATTTGTTAATCCGTCACTTCAGGTGTTAAATGTTTAGTTAAAGTTGCCGAACACAAACGAATAAATTTAAGTAGGTTGCGTCTATCCTCTCATAATATGAGGATTGAGACTGGTAGATGGTCTCGCGTGCCACGTGAGTTAAGATTATGTGAATGTGGTCTTGCGCAAACCGAATTTCACTTTATTTGTGAATGTACAACCACGGAACTAATCAGAAGAAATTACACAAAACTTGACTTTAGTTCCCTGTCAAGCTTATTTAAATGTGACATGAATTCTGTTGTAGAAGTTATTAACAAATGTATGGTTCGTGTGAGATAATACCATTGTTGGTTCTTGTATAGATCTGCTCAAAATTAATGTGTATAATTGTGTTATGTAATGTGTATGTTGGACCATTGATGATTGTTCCCCTGTATGTATTGTAATGATTATGGTCAATAAATTATCTATCTATCTATCTAAATAAATCGTCAGTGTGCGCTCATGCAAATTATAATATTCCATGCTTTGAAAATAGTTTTAAAATTACTCAGATTGCAGGAATCATGTTTTTTACGCCTCTGAATAGTAGCGTGAGAGTTCCAGACCTGTTAGTTCAGTGTTTACGCAGTACTAGCTCGATCTAGTATAAACGCATATCACACGCATAAACGGCGATATGCGTTTATACCAGAGCTAGTACTGTGTGATATGCGTTTATACTAGAGCTAGTACTGTGTGATAATACTGTGTGAGTTACTTACTTAATCACACACAGTACTACCAATATATAGAGAAGACTTGCCCACCTCCAGGTAGTTTCCAGCAAAATCTGCTACTGTGGCAACAGCTGTGGCTCCTGACGTCAGTAACTTCAAGTTCTGAAATTCATCAAAAACAAGTTGAGAAGTAGCATGGGAGAAGACAGATTCAATGCACTTGTGTTGATGTATATCCATAAGGACATAGCCATTGATTGAGGTTCTGTAGTTGACATGTACGCCAGTAGAAATCCTAGGCGGATGTTATTACTGAATCCCCTATCAGACTAAACGACTGTCTAGAACTCACTCTCACTGAACAGTGTGTTGTCCATGTTATTTTTGTGACAATTTGTTGTAAAAATTAAACACATTTTTTTGTGGTTTCAGATTTTTATGTGGTTTCTCCATGTCTTTTTTTCCGATTAATTAAGTTCTTTGCGTGTTCACACGTTACTTGTGTAAGTTCCATCACCTTGGCATTCGGTCGCATGATAATGCGACTATACCTAAGTAACTCTATATTTCATACAAACTCACACAATATTATTCCCTATATTATCAATGAAAAACGTCCGACTTTAGATAATCCTTCTTGAAAAGTGCTAAATTTTACAAAACATCACACGCATATTTTTCTCTGATTGATAATGTCCTTGTGTTTGACTGTTAATTTGCAGGGTTTTAGCCAGGCACCCGTCTCCCCGTCTAATAATCATCGACGTGCACAAATAGAAATAAACCCGTCGCATGTTCATCGTACATTTCGCGGGAATCGTATATTTTCCTCGGTTGCATTTTCTTTGGTTGCATTTCCCGCGGTTTTATACGAGGTCAGCGACACACCAGCTCCTCTATCGAAAAAGATCGGAGCCATTTAATTCGAGCATGGCAACCACAGCTGCAGTAAGTTAAAATTTCCCGCGAACATGAAGTCTATAAATAGATTCTTCCCGCAAGAACATCGTGTTTAATAATTATTTGTTTTATAGAGATTTTATAGAGATATTGCAGAGAGGCACGCCGCGTGACGGCAATTATTCACTAACAACGAACATTATTCACTTTTTTTCTAGGTGTTTTTTTAGGGACTCTTCTGATTCCAAAATCCTGTTAAACAAAACAGTCAATCCCTTTGCCAGGCACTCGCCACCAAATTTTAAGAATTCGTTAGGGATGTCGTCCATTCCTACTGCTTTACCCAACTTTGTATTTTTTAAACGACCCTTCACTTCATCAATTCGAATCTTCCCAACCAGCTTTTCAGCGTTATCTAAATACAAGTAGTTCTTCTTAACCTCCTGAGTTGTACTGACCCGAATTATAAACCACGTGACTGCATTGCTACTGTTTATTGGTACTAACCACTGTAACATTGTTTCTGCCAAAAACTAGAGAGCTGCGTAAAGGAAGGACGGAAGTCTTTATAATTCATCATGTGAAGCTCTAGCTAAGCAAGAGAGAGAGGTTTTATAAAATATGGATGTCATTCCAATATCCAAGAAGACAATTAAGACGAAAAGTACGACGACAAACTGACACCCAATAGAAGACCTTACGCTGACCACTCTCTCTCTCTAACGCTAGACACCTCAACTTGAAAGTGTGAAGATCAAAATAAGCAAACTACTAACGCGTAACAAATATTGCAATTATTGACGAATTCAATCAAGGAGCGATGTCTACGCAACTAAAAATATAATGTCTCTCTCTGAGCGCTGACTCGACGCCAGTTAAACCATACCCTGCTCTACAATAACACAAACACTCACAGGAAGCTAGCTTTACAAGTGTGAAGGCCTACTACAATAACACAAACACTCACAGGAGGCTAGCTTTACACGTGTGAAGGCCTCTCACAACATTGGTGCTGATATTTGCAGGGTATTAGTGCATATCAGATATCTCGGGAATTATTGTAGGGATAAATGCCAGACAGTCGTGCACGACAGTCTAACTCTATTTGTAGCAGCGTATACTCTGTGCGTATATGTGTCGACCTTCAGGACGCCCTTCAGGATGTCGATCATTTGGCTGGATCGAATCAGCGGAGCTGTGAATTCACAGTCTCGACCCACTTTGGCATTATTTCCCGCGATTTAACTTACTATCGAGGGAGTCAGTTTAGGCAACTGTGTCGTGCGGTTGTCTTTTTCGCTGGCTCTTGCAGAGAATTATAGTCCATACTGTATAAATATAAGCAGCTGGGTGACAGCATACGTTGCTCACCCCTGCCCCGCTGGTGGATTATCCCCGTGGGCAGGGCTGAACACCTACCCTTCTCGTGGGTCGCGTTGAGCTTGAGCTCCGCTTTCCAGATTAGGGTGGTTAGTAATAAACCCAGGTTTAGCACTGGAATAATCCACATATGTTATTTGAGGTCTCTAATCTCTGATGTAGTGTTTTATTATTTAGTGGATCAATGGATCCTTAAGTATCCGGCGTTCACCACCGTACGCATGTACATTTACTTATTAAACTGTCGCGTGGGTTAACTGGAAATTCACATCTTCGTGTATTTTCCATACACAAATGAGGGGGAAAATCACGCTAACACTTATGCGTTGCATATTTGGCCATCTAAAATACCGGCAGATATGAACACAGATGCTTACGCATCGAGTGTTTGGCAGGTTGGAATTCCGACCGACCAAAGGTTGGCCAGTTAGGCAATGGAAGAATTACGCCACGCGCGGAGATGCTTGCTTCGAGCCAGGAGATTTTGTCTGGCATTACCACAAGCCTGCGGGTACCATAAAGTTAGGTAAACCCTGGACGGGGCCTTGGATGGTGGTACGCCAGATCACAGAGGTAATATACGATATTCAGCGCTCCAAAGGTGGACCAATAAGGAGGATCCACGTCGACAGCCTGAAGAAGCACCTGGGAGAGCCACTGAAGAGTTGGCCTGTGGAGACAGGGCGGAAAGAAATCGCCACCCAAACCCAGGCTCCCAAAGACATACCGGCCGTGAGAGGTGACGGGACGGCTCACCTCTCAAGAGAAGGGGGGAGACCAAACTCCCATCCTCCACGGGCACGAAGAAGAGGGAGACCCAGGAAACAGTCGCCCCAGCACTCCAGTTCGTGGACTGATGGTCTGGACGGATATCCTGATTTCCAGCACGGAGAAACCGGCACTGCAATAACCACTCAAGGAAGCGGCACAGACGCAAAGAGAACACGTATACACAATCAGAGAAGGCGCCGTGAAGAACGTCGATCATTAGCACGAGAAACGTCCAGTGATCAATCTCCAGCGCCAAGGATGGCGCCCCAGCCAAAGAAGATGGCTACGCAGGATCACGGATCGAGCGCAGATTGCTTACCACCTCCACCGCGGCTAGGATTTGTTCCTGACCCACAAGCATCGGCTTATTGACAAGCTCGGGCACAAAGAGGTAATGCACCGTGGTGTAAGTACAACCTTAGAGCCGGGCCACGAGAAGGAATCTCCCCAATAGATGATGAGCATGGCTATGCCACAGATAGTCCGCTAAGTAGCGAGACTGGCACTAGCGTGGGATCACCACAAAATACGACTGACAACCGTCGTAGAGAGACGAGGAGTCGTACATCGCCTCTACGTTATGGCAATTGGGCCATGATGTAGGACCCTCAAGAAGAGGATAGGCGAATAAAGAAATGGGATCGGACAAGAAAAGGAAGGTCAGACGACGCGATGGCATGATTTAAATCACGGTTTTCACCAAGCACGGATATAGAGTATCCGACGAGAACCGCCGGGCGGACGTACTAACGAAATATTCGTTAGTTGACGGTGAGGATAATTCCGTGGAAGCGTAAAGGACGCCTCACGATGCCGTAGAAGCTTAAAGATAGCTTCACGTTGATTTCTGTTGACGCGTACAGGATGGTTAGCGATGTTTCCCGTTAACGCGTAAAGGACGGTCGACGATGTCTAATGCCGTGGAAGCGTAAAGGACGCCTCTCGATGCCGTAGAAGCTTAAAGATTGCCTCATGATGATTTCCGTTGATGCGTACAGGACGGCCGGCGATGTTTTCCGTCGACCAGCGGCGGGATGGTCGACGAGGTAAATGACATGAACGCAGCAAGAAGTAGTCACAGATGTACAAGGAAAAGTTCAGCACAGAGAAGCAAGACTTGTTACTAATGTAAACAAGCGGCGTCAATATGCTGGATCAACCGGAAGTAACCTGTCTAGGACGTAAAGACTTTGTTAGTGTTGGTCTGCATCTGTAATCGCCTAGAACAAGTAGGATTCCGTACTAGGAATCCAAGGAGTCATGCTAAAAGCTAGAGAACCAAGAGCAACAGGTGTTTACACAGCTCTGTTAGCGTTCAACTAGTGTGACTCGTATTGGTCAGCCTTACGTATAGCTGGAAGCAATTAACACCTAGTGTCGCTTCGTAAACGCTCACTACAGCTGATACTAATACAAGGGAACATGTTAAGCGATGCCACATTTACCGCCAAGATTGCCTGGGTTAAGTACGTGACTTTCAACACCAATACCCATAAGAAGCAGCTGGCATCTTGCCAAGGCATCAAAAATAGAACGCGCGTGACGTTGGCCACGC
>NW_014577825.1:149125-151924 GCF_000485595.1 Priapulus caudatus
CGTTGCACTTGCGGAGGGAGGACCCCCTGTACTTGTACAGGGCGCATCCCCCACCCTGACACAGAAGTCAGTACCATTCCCGGTTGGAATGATCGTACCACCGGATGATTCCTTTAAAATAGGAACGTGCGATTTGGAGGAGCGCATGGAGAAGGCCAGGAACACGGATCTTCCCACGGATGCCTTCTTATGCTTTTTTTTAGGTCCCACGTAGGTGTGTCCGAAGTGGCCCCTGGCTCACTGTCTGTGTCCTTGTCTGGACAGGTAATACTCCTTCTCTTACTGAGAGTGCTCAGTACTCTCTCACTGAGTGGAGTGATTGGTACAGTCAACTTCATTAGTGGCTGTTGAATAGCCCGGGTCCGTACGGGGGACACCAAGGCTGGCTCTGTCGACGGCCTATCCGTGGTCGAGAGCTCCATTTCAATGACAACTGAAGGCCTATCCTTCGTTGTAGTCGTGGTCGACGACGTTGCAGCTGGTACGGAGTGTGGAGGTGTTGCGGTCGACCCAGTGGTCGACGGCTGAGTTGTCCCTGACAACTCCTTCACGTCTGATTCTAGCGGAGTAGACTTCACGGCCTGCTCCGTAGTCAGGGTTCCTGCGGGCGATGACGGCCTTGATGGGACTGTCTCCTGGTCGAGGGACGCTCTCTGCTCTGTTTCTCCCCGTGTAGCCTTCTGTTTGGCCTGCCTGTCCACCTTGGACGGCTTCCTCTTCAGCTGCTGGCTGCAGGGAATCACCTACTCCGTTGGTGCGTCGGATAGAGATGCTTTTGGGTCTTCCCCCCCACGCAGTGGGCTACATTGCCGGGACATAAGATACGGGAGCTGCTGCTCCGTCAACATGGACCACGGCTACCAGGAATCGCTCCAGAGGAGCCGAAAAGTCCTGCGGAAGAGAGCAGTGACAGTGAGATCCCACCGTCGGGAACGTCTGGAGGCGCCCGACTCAAGCCCTCACATAAGCGTTGGACCCTGCAAAGATCCACCGACGCCCGCTTAAATACTTCCCTACCCACGCCAGAGAATGACGACGTGGATACCCTCCTCCTCCTCTGAGAGGTTATCCTCAGGGAGCTCATCTGAGCAGGAGGAAGACGATGACGAGCAAGCGGCTCGTGAATGTGAAGATTGGGGAGAATGTCGACCTCCGCCACATGGCACACCGAGGAAATCGATGCCTCGAGATGTGACAGTACGGGTCAAGTACCCGCCATCTCCAAAGGCCCTGTGTGCGGTGGTATACCCGCAACGGAAGGGATGCAATCTGACGACCCCGCCAACGCCACCTCCCGCACGACCTCCATCGCCTGAACCCTCCGGGGATGAGTCGAACTGGACGCCTTACGTTCCGTCCGGCCATGAAAGGTCGGCAGACAGGAGAAGATCCCCTGATCGGGAGGAGCGGCAAAATGTTAATAAGAGGAAGAACCCCGACCAGCGATGCAGAGAAGCGAGACGCAAGGACCGGGAGGAGGAAGATGAACGCCAGAACGTGCATAGGAGTAGGTCCCGGTCAGAGTCCACCGGCTGGCATACAGTCCGGTCGGACCGCCAGGACAATAAGCGAGTGAAGAAACGCTCTGCTTCTCCCACTAATCCGGCTAGAGTAACTAATCAGAGTAGCTACGCCGACAGGGCCGTTGCCTCGCGGAGACAATTGGCGGCCCAAAGGAGAGCCTTAATACCTAGAGAGGTCGAGCACTCCTACGTTTCCAAGAAGGGGAAACGTCACAGCTTTCGCAAGATGGAAGTCTCAGAGCACCCCAGGTGAGGGATTCCATCTACGATTTGCCCCGTACCTGAGTGCCATCGCGTGTTCGATGGGCCCCGTGACGTAGG
This sequence comes from Priapulus caudatus, assembly GCF_000485595.1. Lineage (NCBI taxonomy): Eukaryota > Metazoa > Priapulida > Priapulimorpha > Priapulimorphida > Priapulidae > Priapulus > Priapulus caudatus. The sequence goes on from NW_014577825.1 coordinate 150,970, forward strand.
ACGTCACTGGTACGACTGCCATATTCCGGCAGCCCGCTATTATTACTGCACAGTGTGCGGTATACGCTACAAGTTGGGCTCGGATGCCCAACGCCATGGACGGGATATTCACTACGACAGGGACCAAGTTCGTTTTCAGTCCCTGCCGCGCTACAATGAAGGCGCAAATCATATCGCCGTAGATGACATGGACCCACAGGCGGATGCCCAGGCTTATGTTTATAGCCGTGGGGTCACCGCTTTCATACGAGAGTTAGGGACACGCAGTTCGGATGTGATGCTGTCCACACGGACGGGGAGTCGCCTCTTACAGCAGTTGAGAGCGGACACTCTCCCCACAGATTACGCACCAGTCGAGCGACTAGAGCTCGACATGGAAAAATTCCGCTAGGGGCGGTTGACGCGGCAGGAAGAGGTAGCGAGAGCTGCCGCTGCTATAGCGGAAGGCTCAGTAGCCCCTCCAAGGACCCGCCGCAAAATAATAGCTCAGATGGAGCGGGAGGAAAAGGCGTCCCAGAGGCGCGGAGCCCACCCACCCATCGAGGACACGCCTCGACCGGATAAACAACCTCCTGCAGAGATTGAGGAGGCACCAAAGGAAAGAAGGGAACCCCGTAAACGGTCGCCAGGCCAGACAAGGACACCGCCGCCGGTTGAAAGACCTCCACTCCCGGAACCTTCCCCGGAGTTATTGACACTCAATAGAGCCAAACACTGGAACCAAGATGGGTTGCCAGCGGGATTCCACGAGGCACATCTGCCTCCGCTTGAGGAAAGGTGCACGGACGCTGAACTCCAGCGCCTCAAGCATTTGTCTGAGCGTACGCCATGCCAGACACCGCGACGCACTGTGCCGCCATCAGCCACGGTGAGCCGACCACCAGCCATGGAGGCTGAAGTAATTGAAATTCCAGCCGCAGGGGCTGAGGTAATTGAAGTCCCAGCCGAGAGGGCT
>NW_014577826.1:0-1932 GCF_000485595.1 Priapulus caudatus
TCACTTACTCACATCAAGGGGAGAAGAGGAGGAGGAGGAGGAGGAGGAGGAGGAGGAAGAGGAAGAGGAGGAGAAGGAACGGGAAGCAATCCCTGAGCTTCGATAACCCTCCTCCCTTACTCACATCAAGGGGAGAAGAAGAGGAGGAGGAGGAGGAGGAGGAGGAGGAGGAAGAGGAAGAGGAGGAGAAGGAACGGGAAGCAATCCCTGAGCTTCGATAACCCTCCTCTCTTACTCACATCATGAAGAGGAAGGGGAGGAGGAAGACGAGGAAGAGGAGGAGGGACGGGGAGGCAATCCCTGAGCTTCGATAACCCTCCTCCCTTATTCACATCATAGGGAGGAGGAGGAGGAGGAGGAGAAGGAAGAGGAGGAAGAGGGACGGGGAGGCAATCCCTGACCTCCCTTACTCATATCAGATACGAGGGGGGAGGGGTAAGCAAAGGGGGCGGGAAGTGACCGCGTCGCGATGTGGGGGGGGGCGGGGATCAAGGAGGTGGGAGGAGTAGGTGGGAGGACACTGCCAAATATAGACGGGGCGTACGAACAATTCCACCAGGCACACAGTGCGCGCCCCATATATGAGTCACTCGCTCTTAGTTGCAGACGAAAGAAGCTCCGGCTTCGAATAGGAGATACTAGATATAGTATAAGAGCGAAGTAGAATATGAAGAGATAGTGAGTAATAGCCCTCCACATCATAGGCAATACGTCTCAGCATAGACCAGATGTCTCACCGGAGGTTGATATTAGTTTTAAAGAATATATTCAAACAATCAAGTATTATGTAAAACTCAAGCCCGACGCTTTGACAACGTGACCAGTTTCCTCTGAGATATATACCAGCACACGCACGCACGCGTACACACAAGCACGCGCACACACAAGCACGCACACACACGCGCGCGCTGAGACGCACGCACACACACACACAAACACGCCCGCACGCACGCGCACACGCGCGCACGCACGCACACACACACGCACACACACACACACACACAAACTCGCACACACACACGCACGCACGCACGCACACTGTAGGCGCTACCCACGCTTACTCAGCTGCCTCAAATCTGAGAGGGGCTGCATCAATCCGATGACCGATCAGTCGAGCTTAGTTTGTCCACTAATTAGTCTTCTTCTTAATTATGAAAGGAGGTCAGGCCAGCCGAGCCGCTGCTCTTCTGCTTAAAAGCTCTAATTAACTATAACAAGTCCTCGCCGATCTTTGCCATTCATGCGCAAAACCAGGCGGTATGAGACGCTCGCACGGGGGAAGGGATTTCATCTTGCCTGATCAGAGCAACAATAAAACAGCGCTGCAGGAACTTAAGCGTGCAGCACAATCGCGGGAACGAAATAACAATGGCTTCACTCGATATGGGAAGGAAGCGTTATGCTGTAATGTGCCCTTTCCAGCCATATCTCACATGTTCTGCATAGAATTACCTTCTCCCCATCCTTCCTCTCACCCGCCTATTTCTCGTTCTTTAAGATCGCATTCGTTCCCCCTATATTTCCTTCTCTCTTTTCCTCCCACCACCTCTTAGTCTCCGATTTTCCCCCTTCTTCTCCCCCTACCTTCTTTCGCCCGCTATCTTCCACTCTCTCTCGTGTCTCTCCTCTTTCTCCCCTTCCCTCTCTCGTGTCTCTCCCCTTTCTCCCCCTTCCCTCTCTCGTGTCTCTCCCCTTTCTCCCCTTTCCCTCTCTCGTGTCTCTCTCCTTTCTCCCCCTTCCCTCTAGCTCAAGCCTCGTTCACTTTCTATCGCTTGCATTTCTAACGCGACATCGAATCTATGAGTTTTCACACATGCGCCAGCGGGCGTAGCTACCTCGCACCGACCGCGTATATATACCTGCCGTGAGGGGCATGCATGTGTGTGTGTGTGTGTGTGTGTGTGTGTGTGTGTGTGTGTGTGTGTGTGTGTG
>NW_014577826.1:1973-4221 GCF_000485595.1 Priapulus caudatus
CCCCCGCCCCCCTTCCCCGCGCCCCCTCCCCTCCTGGGCGCGAACAAGCCGCCATGTCGACATTTCGAGAAAGACGTTAGCGGGAATAACGACGTTTATTAATTACGCCAGCGGTCTATAGAGCAGCTAATTAGAGAAATGGACGATGCTGTGTTGGCGCATGCGCGCGAGGCCGTCGCTGCTGATGCCACTGCTGCTGCTGCTGCTGCTGATACTGCTGCTGCTGCTGCTGCTGCTGCTGCTGCTGATACTACTACTACTACTACTGCTGCTGCTGCTGCTGCTACTGCTGCTGCCCCGGCCGCGAATTTTTTTCCCTACACGTTATATCCATTGGGCTTGATATACGCATATCAACTTCCGCATCAGATTTTCCGTATATCAAGGAATGATGCAAAAATCCTAACTCTAACCCTAACCCTAACCCTAAGCTCAACCAGAACTCTAACAATAACTATAAACCGAATCGGCTTATATACTATCTAAGGTATCCCAAACACTATCTATGGCGTGGTCAAATCAAAGCAGCCAATCAGAGGAGCCCAATGGATATAAAGTGTAGGAAAAAAAATTTGCGCCCCAGCCGAGCCTGCTGGTCTAGTACTCACCACGGACCAGACGCATGAGAGCCGTTACGATCTAAGACGACAACGAGAACGACGATGATGATGACAACGACAACAACGACGACGACGATGATGATGTCAACGACAACAACGACGACGACGATGATGATGACAGCGGTGAGGACACCGACGACGATCACGATGATAATACACGATGACGACAATCTCGATGCTTTCACAGCAGCAGCGGCAGCAGCAGCAGCAGCAGCAGCAGCAGCAACAGTAGCAGCAGCAGCAACAGTAGTAGTAGTAGTAGTAGTAGTAGTAGTAGTAGTAGTAGTAGTAGTAGTAGAAGTAGTAGTAGTAGTAGTAGTAGTAGAAGTAGTAGTAGTAGTAGTAGTAGTAGTAGTAGCAGCAGCAGCAGCAGCAGGAACAACAACAATAGCAGTAGCAACAGCAGCAACAACAACAACAACATCATCATTATCATCAGCAACAGCAGCAGTAGCATCATCATCATCATCATCATCATCAGCAGCAGCAGCAGCAGCAGCAGGAAATCTTCATTATTGAACAGTAATTGCGCAGGTGTCGGGTTCTGTAGGCGGCCGTCTAATTCATTTATGATAAAATCAGATATCGAATTACGTCTTGCATCCACGGCCACTCGCAAAGATGCGCTCGTTTGTCGTAAAAACCACCAGTAAAGTACAAGTAACTATGAAAGTACAGGTATCTGTGAAAGAGTTGTTTCGTTGACCCATTAGTGAGCGAAATTTTCCTTTCCCTTTTGAGAAAGGTTTGAGAAATTTTGCATATACTTCGTTACGGTGATCACAACATATCGTAACCGTGAACTAAAAGGTAAGCAAGGGCGAGGAAACAATCAATTTAATTCTTTATTGTTTATTTATTTACAAAGAAGTAAAATCACGCGGACACCCATACAGGTATAGAAATGTATATATATATATATATATAGAGAGAGATGTGTAAATAGAATAAGGTATCCATTTATTGCGAGTTTTCAACAACAACAACATGTCTCTTCCTATTTTTAACATTGTTAAACATATATATAAGAAATACCGGAAGACTCTTCTAGAAATGTAGAAATATATAGAGATGTATAAATAGAATAAGGTATCAAGTATACGACCGCGTATATATATATATATATATGTGGTTGTATACTTGACGCGCTTGCGCGACTTGACCGGGCTTTGGCGGCTGTATCAATCACACGAGGAGGGACTTATGTGCGTACTTACAAGTACACGTGCAGCACTTATATACAATGCTGAATCTCAATACCGAGCAGCAGCCGAGATAAAGGCTCGCGTTATCAGTAGGTGGAAAGATAGGCACGACGCAGCGTTGTTGTCGTCCGTGGCTTGGTGTCGGCCGGAGAATGACAGTAAGCAGCAGATGACAGTTGTACGGAGTCAGAGTGGGCCGTGACGTCGTTGACAAATACAAGCGTATACTCGCTATACTCTATCTGTTGCTCTTATCGTTTGTTCCATCTATCGCTCATTTTCGCTCGCGCGCGCGCGCGATTAGATTTCTCCATCGCTCGCTGCCTCTTCATCCATCAGTCTCTCCTTTGCACTGGCTTCCCCTCGCCCTCGCCCTCCCCTATCTCTCTCTCTCTCTCTCTCTCTCTCTCTCTCTCTCTCTCT
>NW_014577826.1:8234-10971 GCF_000485595.1 Priapulus caudatus
TGTGTGTGTGTGTGTGCGTGTATGTGTGCGTTCGTGTATGTGTGCGTGCGTGCGTGTATGCGTGCGTTCGTGTATGTATGCGTGCGTGCGTGTATGCGTGCGTGCGTGTATGCGTGCGTGCGTGTATGTATGCGTGCGTGCGTGTATGCGTGCGTTCGTGTATGTATGCGTGCGTGCGTGTATGCGTGCTTTCGTGTATGTATGCGTGCGTGCGTGTATGTGTGATATAGCGCCAGTCACTCGTCCCTTGTAATTACCCGCTAACAGCACACGCATCAGCAGAAGAGCTCATAGGGTCTATGTCCCCGAGGGTACTATCGAATGGTACCCTGGTTACGGTCCGGTATACCGGAACGTACCCGGGTAACTATCTGATATGGTTAGGGTTAGGGTTAGGGTTAGGGAGTAGGCGTAGGCGACTCCCTAGACTCGTTAGTGGAGTAGGCGAGGTACGGTCCGGCATATCAGATAGTACCAGGGTACGTTCCGGCAGTACACTAGGGGACATAGACCCTCTCAGCCGCAGTAGAGCAGGTGTGTGCAGCTAGCAAGAGCAGCAGCAGCAGCGGCTGCAGCAGCAGCAGCCAGCGACAGACAATGCGCAAAAGCAATCCGATCATTTAGCCAGACTTGAAACGAATTGCGAAATGGTCGAGTGTAGGCGACACGGCAGGCTGCGTGGCACGTAGCCGACACTATAGTGTCATAGTCATACGACAGTATAGTGTCATAGTCATACGACAGTATAGTGTCATAGTCATACGACAGTATAGTGTCATAGTCATACGACAGTATAGTGTCATAGTCGTACGACAGTATAGTGTCACTATATAGTAGCAGTATACAGCTAGTAATAACAGCATCTACTAACAACAGCGAGATATAGTTACAGCCGAGGGAGATCATATATACATATATATATATATATATATATAGATAGATAGATAGATAGATAGATATGTATATATGTATATATCGAAGTAAAATCACATATACGAACAGCCATGTAGATAAAAAAAGAGTCAAATAATAGGTTAAGGGATGTTTAACATTTAATTAATGAGCTTTTGAGATGTACATCTCTTCATCAGGTTTCCAGCTGACATTATATATTTTTTTAATCATATATATATAATAATATATATATATATACCTGTGGTGGAGGTAGGCCCCCTGCGAACGTTCACACGTATAAGACAACACTGCGCTTGTTATACGCCATAAACGCGCGCGTGAAGACAAGGTTTCTCATTACTCGTCACTTAGCAGAGACTAGATATAACACTAGCAGCAGTGACACCATCCAGCCGCAGTATATACCTCTAGAAGGTGGTGAGACAACGCGAGTATAGAGAGACAGCTACGAACTTAGCCAGATACAAATCCCTACCTGACGATAAGGGGAAGCGTCTGGCGGGATGTGATGAAAAAGAGACAGCGGAACACCTGCTACTATGCTGTCCGATATACGGAAAACAACAAAATGAAGTGTGTGGCTCAAAGAACATCTAGGAGCTTCTCAATGACGGCCCCGCCAACGTGCTAAAGTTCCTTGAGAGGATATGCCGCCTGGCCGCACTTCAGCTATGACGCTCCGCAACACAGTCACTGGGATAGCAGACTACAGAGAGAGAGAGAGAGAGAGAGAGAGAGAGAGAGAGAGAGAGAGAGAGAGAGAGAGAGAGAGAGAGAGAGAGAGAGAGAGAGAGAGAGAGAGAGAGAGAGAGAGAGAGAGAGAGAGAGAGAGAGNACACACACACACACACACACACACACACACACACACACACACACACACACACACACACACGCACACACACACACACACACACACACACACACATGCGTACTCCCACAACCGCGCCCACAACTACGCCCTTACACCACCACCACACCCGTGCCAGCCTCCACCACGCCTACCCTCCCATGACGTCCGCACATGCATGCAGCCCATGGTAGCATCCCCAAACGTGCGCACTCTGCATCTCATGCTAGCGCCGCCGACGCAACTACAAGTTTCAAATTCAATCGGTGGATTTAATCCATTTTGTTAATATTTTAGGTCATATTTCACAGTTGCTCAAAGGAGGAATGAAGATGAAATCATCTTTCTACTGATTGATACGCATCCGAAATGTCAACAAACGCAAGGATGTGCAAATCCACTGACGCAATATGAGCTTATACTTTACAGAAATATCAATAATTTAGAAAGATTTATAAATATTATATGGTGTTGGACATTGCATTTTATCGGGTAACCATGGCAACAGACTATGCAAATGAACGCACTACTTTCTGTAATTCAAATAAGCCGGGAGAAGGAGATAGCGGTGTGTAGAGGAGGCCCCCCGCGCACGCTGAGTCGTTAGAAGGTTAACAAATGTCCCGGTAAACAATGCTTAACCAAATTACACGCTGAAGCCACGCCCCTCGATTCCGATCGCATCCTCTCCGCATCTCTCCATCCGCGTTGTCTGCAGAAAGGATGACGCGTCAGGCCGTAATTCAAACACACTGCGAGGAAGGCCGGCTAATACTCGCCAAATTGCTTTTATTATTTCACTAAAGTACGTCAATACTTCCTTTTACTCTTTACTACGGAGATTAGAATGTGCAAACGACGTACAGTGCGCCGCTTGTGTTAAACCGCTACGGAGAGGGAATAGGCTGCGACCTACAGCATATAATACATGTATATATATATATATATATTTTATATATATATATATATATT
>NW_014577826.1:13386-15479 GCF_000485595.1 Priapulus caudatus
ATATATATATATATATATAAAATATATATATATATATATACGCACATACATATACATACATACACGCGCGCGCACACACACGGTCGCGCTCTTAACGCTAACCAGTTTCATCTGATTTCTCTCCTTAACAGGTGAAAGGCAATAGAAGCGAAATTACGGCCAATCGCCGAACAACAATGGAGACAGTGACGCCGCAGGCACGCGAACGCGATATATGACGGCAACTGCGGACCGAGAGGGACAGAGCGGCGGAGCGACAGAGCAATAGAGTGACTGAGTGATAGAGTGACAGAGCGGCGGAGAGTGAGAGCGACAGAGCGACAGAGCAGAGGAGCAACAGAGCAGCGGAGTGACGGAGCGACAGAGCAATAGAGTGACTGAGTAATAGAGTGACAGAGCGACAGAGCGGCGGAGAGTGAAAGCGACAGAGCGACAGATCAGAGGAGCAACAGAGCAGCGGAGTGACGGAGCGACAGAGCAATAGAGTGACTGAGTGATAGAGTGACAGAGCGACAGAGCGGCGGAGAGTGAGCGCGACAGAGCGACAGAGCAGAGAAGCAACAGAGCAACGGAGTGACGGAGCGCCAGAGCGTGAGAGCGTGTCTGCAGGTAACAGGAATGTAACAGAACGCAGGAAACCTGTACGTGTGAAGCCATGAAAGCGCGAACATGTAGGACGGCTGTACCAACGCACCACCTACGCAATCAATCACATACACACACACGTGCACACTCCCCCTCCCCCCCCACACACACACGCGCTCAAACACACATACGAGCAACACACACAACACACCAGCACACACCAGACACACACAGCAGGACGCAGCACAGCACACACAGCTACACATCACACACCACACACACACACAGCACACACACACACACCCACACATACACACACAACGCCACACACAACACGACACCACTACGCACACAGCAGCACACACGCATAAGACAGACAAACACACAACTACAGCACACACACACACACACACACACGACACACACAAGACACACACACACACACGCACCACACACACACACACACCACACGCACACATCATTACGCCAAACCACGTACACACGCACAGGCGCGCGCACACACACATCCACGCGCGCACATACATACCTCCCGCACGTGTGAAGTGGATCTAAAAGGAACTCACGGAAAACTACTGTGCGAAGAAAAAAAAACACACATACAAGGGCCCTGGAATGATTCTTGAATGTCGCGGCCGACGAGACGCGCGAGTAGATAGAGTGGGAGATAGAGGAGAAAGAGAGGTGGAGAGGAGAGAGAGAGACCCGAGAGGAGAGAGAGAGAGAGAACGAGAGAGGCAGAAAGAGAGGCAGGACGAGAGAGAGAGAGGAGGAAGACAGAGAGAGAGAGAGAGAGAGAGAGCTGTTCCTTGCCGTAGCTTCGCTGCAGCAGCAGCAGCGGAGAGGAAGAAATCGCAGAAAACTGACGACAGAACAATTGACCTTGCCCCGCGACCTTGACACAGTGCGACAACAACAACAACTACTGGAATTTCACGATTGGAACGTTTTCGTGAAATTCTGTTTGTATTGCAGCGAACAATGGGACCAACGTCTGCCAGCCCAACACGGCAAACACCCAGCCAATACGTTACGCAACGAGCGGTGCTCACAATGAAAACAATACTGATATTCACGTACACACACACACACAGTCATTCGCATTGTTGCGATTGTTGATCGAACGTCTGTTCCATGCTGTTCATCATACGGCGAGTGATTCTACATTGTTCATTACACTGAGCAGTATTGTTCGCACGACAATCTGCAGAACACCCAACGAACACCCAATGTTCCCGTCGTACATGCTTACCTTCGAGATTGCTCGATGGTGCTTGTTTTCTTCTTAATGACCGCAACAGCATCGTTCTAGAAGAAAACAAATAATCGATTCTGGTAAATCATGCATGTAGGAAACGCCGCGCCTGCCGTGTTGTGGGGCTGGTGGTTGTGCAGCTCGCAGAGTCATAATCTTTGTAGTAATACGCTGATCACGCCCACACATCTATCTCATGATGACGAAACAAAAAAACCCGTCACAACACTCTCGC
>NW_014577826.1:19013-20647 GCF_000485595.1 Priapulus caudatus
GTGTGTGTGTGTGTGTGTGTGTGTGTGTGTGTGTGTGTGTGTGTGTGTGTGTGTGTGTGTGTGTGTGTGTGTGTGTGTGTGTGTGTGTTTGTGTGTGTGATTGTGTGTATGTGTGTGTGTGTGTGTGTGTGTGTAGGTGTGTGTGTGTGTAAGTGCGTGTGTGTGTGTGAGAGAGAGAGAGAGGAGGGAGGTCCGAACAACTGAGATTGACTATTAATGCGCGATTCGTGATTAAAGGAACAGGCGAATGAGGAACGAAAAATCCATCAAGCGATGTCAACTAATAGGGTAAAAGCAGCGGGCATTCGTGAAAGGAGAGAGAATCAGGCAAGAAGGGAATTTAATGCTCATGCGATGGATGGACTATAAGGGGAAACTCATGGCGGAGCAAACGCCAAGGAGAATCCCAAGGAAGGCTTCCCCCCTGCTCACCATCCGATCGAAAAGGAAGCAAAAAGGAAGAAGAGGCGAAGAAAAACAAGAGAACGTCGGGGGATTTTTAGCAGTGACGCACAACTCGGAGGAAACGCGAAGTGAGCGAGACTACGTCAGGCATTCGGACGCGAGTGACGTCAGCCGGGGTGTCACATTGCTTGCGCAATGACGCGCATGCGCAGACGCCAGGCAGCGGAAAGCCCTCCGTGCAATTACACGGCGTACGTCCTTACGAGCGAAAGAAATGCAGAAGTCGGAATGAGACTCCAGCTATATATATGCGCTCTAATCAAGTAATAAAGGCATTTCGAAAGCGAGACACTTGTAAGATGGTGAAACCGCCGAATCGCCACAATAGTACGCTCCACCGCTGACTGTCTGATTCAATCAAATCCAGCCGAGGCCGGGCGTCTGCTGGCCAACAGACGTGAAAAGGCCTTCACGTCGAATTCTCATTAAACACGCGCTATTAATTAATAGAGTAATGACTCATAAACTTAATAAGATGTGAAATGATGATGCAAAAAACAACAACAGCAGCAACAACAACAGCAGCAACAACAACAATGACAACAACAGTTACAGCAGCAGCAACAACAACAAAAGAAGCAGCAGCAGCGACGACAACAACAACAACAACAACAACAATAACAAAAATAACAAAAATAACAACAAAAACTACTACAACGACGACGACGACGGCGGCGGCGACAACGACGGCGACGACGACGGCGACGACGACGGCAACGACGGCGACGACGACGACGGCGACGACGGCAACGACGGCGACGACGACGGCGACGACGGCAACGATAACAACAACCCGTGCTACCGTGAGTACGCAGACGTTCACTTGTGCCTCGCTACCATAGCGCCCTCTTCACTACTGCTGTCTGCCTCTAAACCTGGTCTCTACATGCCCTCTTCCTGATGCCATCCTACATGCCCTCTTCCTTCCCAGAGATTTCCGAGGCTCCCGTAACCAGCAGAAAGAAAGAGAGCAGACTCGTACACCGAGAGACCAGAGATACAATCAGGAGAGCTTGCCCCGCTAGGAACGACTGCGTCAAACCGTCATGTAAGACTCGGTGTCAGCCTGTGTATTGGTGATGACCCTGTAACACAGCATGCTTCCAGCGCGGGGGCCATGAATATAAATAAATATATATATATATTTATATATATATATATATATTTAT
>NW_014577826.1:20973-25994 GCF_000485595.1 Priapulus caudatus
GTCTGTCTGTCTGGCTTGCTGTCCGTCTATCCGTCCGTCCGTCCGTCCGTCCGTCCGTCCGTCCGTCCGTCCGTCCGTCCGTCCGTCCGTCCGTCCGTCCGTCCGTCCGTCCGTCCGTCCGTCCGTCCATCCATCCATCCATCCATCCATCTATCTATCTATCTATCTATCTATCTATCTATCTATCTATCTATCTATCTATCTATCTATCTATCTATCTATCTATCTATCTATCTATCTATCTATCTATCTATCTATCTATCTATCTATCTATCTATCTATCTTTCTTTCTTTCTATCTATATATATATACATATATATATATATATATTTATTTATTTATTTATCTCTCTCTGTGTCTCCTCTCTCCCTCCCTCCCTCCAATTCTCTCTTCCTCTTCTCTCTCTGTTCCGATTACCCTAAATATTAGAGTATAACCTATGCATCAAGCAACGTACAGTAGTGCTCAGAGGATGCAGAAAGCCATTAAGAAAAGTAGTGCTGCCTCGCGCACAATAATGAGGCAAAGATGAGCCAAACGAACGAACAAAAGCAGCAAATCAATATTGAAACGCAATTAGGCCAAAGATTATGTCCAAACAAAATGGCTGTCACTGTGCAAGCTGGACAGACAAAGCCACCAGGGTAATTAGCACCCCGCATCTGCTACGGCCACTGATGAGCCGATTGTATGCCCTAGAGTGGCGCCAATCGGCCGACCCACTGGGGAAACGCACGCACCGATCGGTGCGTCGTGCGAGTCTAGCGCCCCCGGTCGTTTGTCGCAGCCAGGGTTGTGAATCCCTCACCTATATTTTACGTGCGCGAGGCTAGCATACGAACATGGCCGGGACCGTGTGTGTGTGTGTGTGTGTGTGTGTGTGTGTGTGTGTGTGTGTGTGTGTGTGTGTGTGTGTGTGCGTGCGTGCGTGCATGTGTGTGCGTGCGACCTGCATCAATGGCATACACAGGCGTGCGGCTCTAACAGCAGACGCCCTTGCGAGGTTTCACCTGGCGACTCGGTTTACGTGCGATGCAAAAGCGACGTGAATACAGCAGTGATATGCGGGTGCGCAGGTCAAGGTGTTGCGAAGGGCATGCAAGGGCGATAAGGAATGCGTTAAACCCACTTCACTCGTTACATATTAGAGACGAATGATAAATAATAAAGATTATAGATTGGAATTAAAGATTTAAGATAAGGATTTAAAGCGGTGCGCATGTCAAAATCCGTACGAGGACAATGGCATCGATAAGATGCAATACACACGTTCCAAGGGCGTACCTACCTATACGCAAAGTACGCAAATGCATACTAAAGATTTTCAAAATAAAAAAAAGAAGAACTTTTTACTAAAACAAAATAAAATCATGCAGATGTCAAATGTATTTCTTATTAGATATAATAATTATCCAAATTAAATATGCTTTAGACGTCATTACGCCAGATGGTCAGAAGGTTTTTCAGTACAATGAAGTTTGAGTGCAATTTTGCGTACCATCAACAAAAAATATCTGGGTACGCCCCTGCGTTCCTCCTTCAAGGTAACACATCCCAGGCAACACCAGCACCATCGTTCAGCATCCCATGCAACACCAGCACCATCGTTCAGCATCCCATGCAACACCATCACACAACAACTGCACTTCTATGTTGCTGCCACTGATGCTACACCACCACACACTCATTTCACGACTAATGCAACGCAATCGCACCCATTCTACCAACAACTAAAACACAATCACACAAATCCCGCCACCAATGCAACACCATCCCGCCCGCTCCGTCACCGATGCAACACCATCACACCCGGAACCACTCCGATGCAACACCATCACACCCATACCACTACCGACGCAACACCATCAAACCCACTCCGCCACCGATGCAACACCGTCACACCCGCTCCGCCACCGATGCAACACCATCACACCCCGCTCCGCCACCGATGCAACACCATCACACCCGCTCCACTAGTGATACGCCATCCATCATCCCCTGCCTGCGGCTATTCTTCCACCATAGCTGCCAGAGACGACTCGCGACGCGCATGCGCACAGGCGAGCAGGACGTCCGCCCTCATCGGGTGGTCACCTATATATGGAGACAGATGTGTTGGCGGCAGCGCCCGGTTGATGCGGTTGACGTATAAAACGCAATTAGTTCGTGTCGGGTAATGGCACTCATGCATGAGTATGGCGCCATTAAAAATGCATTCAACAATGCCTGTATGCCTGTACCTACCTGTATCTACGTTAATGTGCTGCGGGGTCGCTCAGGTAGGGGCCGCCCGTGATTTCTGCCGTGAGTCAGTAACCTCACGACCCCCGGCTCGTGAAGGCTTGAGTTATCTATTATCTACATCAGCAGTCAACCTGTGACAGCAGCAACATCACTGCTGCCTCCCCCAGGACACATGACCTTCCATCTGATCTGACCTTCAAACCCAAACTCAGTAGCAGCAAGGAGCTAAATAAAACAAGGAGAGGAAGCGCCGCCATATCTAGCCAAAATCTTTGCCATATTTGGTCATATTGGCCTAGAACAGATTAGTGTTCTATTATCTCTGGGTTCGGGTCTGCACAGGCGTTTCAGCTGATTATGGTCTATAAATGGCGTCCTTGAGGCGAAAAGCACACAGCCAATCTGCTTCCTCTCCTTGTTATATTTAGCTCCTTGAGTAGCAGCAGCTTCTTCCGTTGTTAATTAGTCACGTGACGTGAGCACCAACAGCGCCCCCCACCGGCGACCAACGAAACGGTGATGAGAAATCTAACATTCTCACAAGTGATGCAGAAAAGTGAAGATATGTTTTGAGATGCCCCCCCTGTTTTTAAGTAATTACTGCTTGCAATTAGCATTGAGAACACAGTGGGAATGACGGACGGTTCGTGGTGCCCGTAGTTCATTGTTCCGTCTAGGAACTATGATGTTCTACCTGAGGAACTCTGGTGGGATAGTTCCGATAGATCATCAGTATCGCTCCTGTGTTAATTTTGCAGTCGTTCAGTCGGCATGCTACACGACCCGACACCGAAGACGAATTTTATTGAGGCACGAACTGCATTTTAACGACCGCCAACAATTACATCTTTACAGAATGACTTTAATTAAGTGCCAGCGAATTATCTGTAAAAGAGAGACGAAAATATTTAATTGCATAAACACCATTATGCGCGCGTTTGCCGGAGTTCTAGACCCGCGTGCCAGCGCGCACCGCGAACGGCAGAAACCCACGAAATTAAAATTTAATGATTAAAAACTTTTGTGCTCGCCGAGTGATTGCTATGTTCCCGAGGATTCATTACCTATTCTGTTTGAAATAGCTTCCCGCTTTGAGATGATAAATAGCTGCTTAGTGGCTTTCAAAGGAAATATCAGACGTACGCGGCTCCAATACTCACAGTTCACGACGCATTTCAATATTTACTCGATGTTAATAAGTCAATCTGATTACGCCATATTTCCAACTCGCAGTAAATTAGATGGGGAAGGGTGTCTTCATCCCGCGGGTGCCGAAACAACATTTGGTAGCAGAATAAAAGTGAATTAGGAAAAATGATAGTAGAAGGAAGCGTGTATAGGAAAGAGATGCGTGCGTGCGTGCGTGCGTGTGTAATAGCTGAGTCACCACACGCTGTGTGATTAGTGCCGATTAGTATGCCTGATGAGGATTCGCTTCTTTTGTTTCGTCGTAACCTGTCTCCGTCAACGTCTGATCATAAGCTTCACACTATTGGCTTATTATCGTGAGCCGCGTCGCACATTAACGTCTTAAGCTGAGCCCTACACGCTTTGTCTCCCAGTAACCCGCCACCACTCTTCCATTGTGTGATACACCTCGTATTATTGTCTTATGACAACATTAGACATTACTGCTTCTGTACAAGCTGTGTGTTATTGTCTCGTAGGGACATGGTTTCTTTGGTTTATGATGACAGCATCATCACTGTCTTACTCGTGAGAGATTCATATCATTGTTTTTATTATAGCAACAGCTTCATTATCTTATGATGACATTCGCATCCGTGTTAACACGAAATTAGCATTATTAGGTTCGTGCTATCAGGGGGAGATTTCTCATTATCTAACCCTGGTGTTATCATGGCATTTACGTTTCCTTATGGTGATATTCACATCACTGTCATATCCTGACATGCACAAGGCTGTCTTATCATGATATTTACGTGAATGACATGCACACAATAAGTCACAATTGTCTTATAACCATAACATAACATAAAATACCATAACATACGCGTGATTGTCATATCATGACATACACGTGATTGTCATATCATGACATACGTATGATTGTCATGATATCATTACGCGCACACACATGAACGTGTTAACATGACACACGCACCATTGTCATGATATGAGATTCATAGTTTCAGCGCCATTCTGGGATGGAAGTATAGTGACTTGTTTGATTCGATAAAGCATTGTGGAGTGCGGGTATCTTTAGCTTGGAGATACACATCGATGTACCCGTCATGATACCCACATCATGATACACACATCGGCATGTGATCATATCTGCAGCATCGTCATGCATTGCTAAGTGATTGTGCACATTATTACATCATCATGGCATCCCTGTTATTCATGGCGACATTGACCAGATCCTTCGCAGCTACATGCGCACGCACGCACGCACGTCGCACGCACGCACGCACGCACGCACGCACACACGCGTGTGCACGCACGCACACACGCACGCACGCACGCACGCACGCACGCACGAACGCGGAAAACGCAGCAGCAGCAACCGTGACCTTTCCCCGGCACCTTACACACACACATGCTGAGCTCCTCCAACCTCCCCCCACCCACTAGCAGCAGCAGCAGCAGCAGAAGCAGCAGCGGCAGCGGTGGCCGACTCGTTACATTTCCGTAAATATTTGTCGCCGCTGCCTCCCCGCCGTCACTACAACCGCCGCCGCCGCCTCCTCTCCTCTTCGCGTTCACCGCCCGCCGACACAAAGGCTGCTGCTGCCGCCGCCGCCGCCGCCGCC
>NW_014577826.1:30330-33479 GCF_000485595.1 Priapulus caudatus
CACGCACGCACGCACACACACACACACACACACACACACACACACACACACACATACACACACACACATTATGACGAAGCTTAAAAATGGGAGCGTGAAAGCGAAACTGCTCTCGGTACCGGCGCTGATATCGCAGAACGATGTCTTCCAAATTATGCATGAAATGAGTACAGCAATTTGGAAGCGGGGAGGTGGAGGGAATCAAATTACAGATAATTTTTCATTACAACCCATTACAAATTGTAGAGTGTGTATCATTATGAATTGTATTTATGTTAATATAGTACTTCCAGCCTAATTTACGGCTAACGAACCTCTACTTTCAACTTGTATGTAAATTTAAATTTTATTTTAAAATTTTATTTTAAAATTTTCACTTTGTATTTAAATTTATACTCAATGTAAACTCATCACTCGTAAACAAATTAATATCGTAATTTTATGCCAGTGTTCCACTAACACACAAATTGGTTTTAATCTTTTCATCTATTGGCTTAAAGGACTTCACAAGCCGGGGAAGAAACAGACACCACATACATGGATTGTCCCGAACAAAGAGCAGACAAAACACAGAGTGGTCCATACGTGAATATAATACACTTACAAAACATACGAAACTTACAGAACAAGAAAGGGCAACGTCGGCCCGATATATCAGCCGCTTGACCGGAGCGCCCCCCCCCCTGCGGAGGAACTGGCTGGATCGATGTGTGCTTGGCAAGAGGCAAGATATAATTACGCCGTGAATTTTTGATCAAATGCACTCAAACCATCTTCTTCGTCTGCCACAATTACGAGCGCTGGAGTGAGCCTCAGTTCACCGCGAGGGGGCGCCGCCGCCGAGATCTGCTGAAAATTATAAGCGACAGATGTCGACAAGCAGCCGGTGACCATGGCAACGAAAAAAAAACAGAAGATGCATAACGCCTGTATGAATTGCAATACGTGCCACCAGGATGCGCTGCAATCTGCTGACGTCATGAGAGACACTCCTCAACAAGAACCCACGTGTTCGCGACAACAAAAAATCACGAGATGTGTAGCGTCTGCCCAAAATACAAGCCAGGCAACTCATAACCAGGAGTTCGTTGTCAGAAACAAAATTAGTCTTAACATTAGTCTTAACACTACCATTTTCTCGTAGACCGTCGACAGCAATTTGTTTCGTATTGTTATGAGGAAATCTGTTACGATTTTTGATTCAGGTAACTTCGCAGCGTTTCTGTCAACGGTCTGTCAAAAAAGGTTAATGTTAAGACTAATGTTAAGACTAATTTTGTTTCTGACAACGGGCTCCATGCAGGAAGCTACTGTACGCCCACTGGTATTCTGAGGGAGACACCCTGAATCCAGGTCTGCTATCGTCTGCCTGAAATACGAATGACATAGGTCACACAGAGGGGCACCTGAGCTCACTGAGGGCATATAAATATGAGCGTAATGGTTCACAACAGAGAGTGCTGTAGCTGCAGCTAGAATTACGAGCGTGACACAGCTCGATTAGAAGACGATGCACGTACGCAAACACGCGCCACTCTCAGTCTCTCAGTGTTCCTTCTCGGCCAGGGAAAACCACGAGTGTTTTCACGCAGAAAACTCGTTGCGGGCAAGAAGTGGTTTATTCTATCCTATCCATGCAAACGTAAATGTTTGCGAAAGGCAGTAGGGAGTTGATCCAAGTAGGTAGGGATTTGATATGCTAATCCAGATTGCATGATAGCCACCTGTGTTCTTTAATATATGAGGCCCCAACACAGCAGTGGGTCGATTTCACGTTATATCCGCTACTGATCGCGCCCTTCCCTCTTCCTGCTCGCTCTCCCTTTTGTTAGTTTACCCACCCCCTCTCCGCCGCCTACATGCCTGGTCAACTGCCTGTGTGCGTGCATGCCCCCCTTATTGTCTGACTATCTTTATCTCTATCTCTATCTTTATCTCTATAAATATCGCTCTCGCTACCCTTATATCTATCTTTATATCCATCTTCATCTCTTCCTCTATCTCCACGACTTTCCCTATTTGACTGTCTCTCTATCTATATCTCTATCTCTATCTCTATCTCCATCTCCATCACTATCTCTACCTGTATTTCTATCTCTATCTTTATTTCTATCGCTGTCGTTCTCTCTCTCTCTCTCTCTCTCTCTCTCTCTCTCTCTCTCTCTCTCTCTCTCTCTCTCTCTCTCTCCCGTACCATCAGGTTGCCAGCAGACCGGTCGAACACACACACCCCCATCAATTAACACCAGACAAACACAAATGCAGTGGTCAGCTAAGGACATGGGCCCCTAATTGGATATAAGCAAGGGACAAAGCGCAGCCTACTCCTAGCATTTGCCAAGAGGTCCTTCGTCAACAGTCGCCCACATCAGGAATTCAGCGGGCAATCACTCGCTAGGCAAACAGCTTTATGCAAAACAAATCAGCGAGTGATGTCACCTGATTGAAGAGGGGGTAGCAGTTAGTACTAGGGTAAGCTCTGGCCTGGTTCTTAGCTAAGAGTACATGAAGCCTGGCACCTGAGAATGAACCGCGCCGTACGCTGGGCACCTGGGAATGACGCTTCGTGGTGACTCCATCATTGCTTACAGCGACGCCATCACAATAGCAACGTGCGAAATAAATTTGGTAGCAGTTAGAACGATTGGGCGCAATCCACTTAGGCGCTGCGATGCTGGTTTCATTGCCAGGGATCCTCTACTGAAAGGCCGCCACAGCGAAACTGTTGATCAAAAGTCTGTCATCGCTATCATCCATCTGTCTGTCACTTTGCTCACACGCTCCCTCTTTCTTCACCTTTCACTCTCCAACTCACCTCCCTTCCCCCTCTCCAACTCACTTCCCGTTTCACGCATCGTCCCTGGTGGGAATCTGGAGCGCCTGTCCACAACGATCACAGCTATTTATACGCGGGCATCTAAGATCTGCAGGCTGCTGCAGCTGCTGCTGCTGCTGGTGGTGATGGTGATGGTGGTGATGGTGGTGGTGGTGGTGGTTGGTGGTGGTGGTGGTGGTGGTGGTGGTGAGTGGTGGTGATGGTGGTGGTGGTGTTAGTGATGGTGGTGGTGATGGTGATGGTGATGGTGATGGTGGTGGTGGTGGTGGAGGTGGCGGTGGTGGTGGTATTTTGGAGGTGGTGGTGGTTATGG
>NW_014577826.1:34769-51503 GCF_000485595.1 Priapulus caudatus
TGTCAGCCAGTTACATCATGCTGCTGTCTGCCAGTTACATCATGCTGCTGTCAGCCAGTTACATCAAGCTGCTGTCAGCCAGTTACATCATGCTGCTGTCTGCCAGTTACATCATGCTGCTGTCAGCCAGTTACATCATGCTGCTGTCTGCCAGTTACATCATGCTGCTGTCAGCCAGTTACATCATGCTGCTTTCTGCCAGTTACATCATGCTGCTGTCAGCCAGTTACATCATGCTGCTGTCTGCCAGTTACATGCTGATGTCTGCCAGTTACATCATGCTGCTGTCTGCCAGTTACATCATGCTGCTGTCAGCCAGTTACATCATGCTGCTGTCAGCCAGTTACATCATGCTGCTGTCAGCCAGTTACATCATGCTGTCTGCCAGTTACATCATGCTGTTGTCTGCCAGTTACATCATGCTGCTGTCTGAATACGTTACATCTACTTCTTCTCTCTCTCTCTGTCCCTCTCTCTCTATCTCTTCTCTCCTCTCTTCGGCTCCGGGACTATCGAATGCCTCTCACCGTCTCTTCTCTATCTCCTACCTATCTCTCCCGTCTCTCCGTCTCTCTCTTTCATCTCTCCTCTCTCTCTTCTCTCTTCTCTTCTCGCTCTCTCTCCTCTCTCTCTCTCTGCTCCCTCTCTATCCTTCTCCTCTTCCTCTCAGCGTCTGCTCGGCTCTCCAGTCGCTTCTCTCTCCCTGTCTCTCTCTTCTCTCTCTCTCGACCCTCTCTCGTCAGTCTCTCGTCTCCTCTCCCTCTGCTCTCATACTCTCTGTCTCTCTACATCTCCTCTCTTCTCGCCTCGCCTCTCTGAATCTCTCTCTCTCGTCTCCTGTCTCTCTGCTTCTCTCCCTCTCTCTGTCTCTGCGTCTTCCGTCCTCTCTCTTCCGTTCTCTCCTCCTTCTTCTTTCCTCTCTTCTCCTCTTCTCTCTTCCTCATCTCCTCTCTCTCTCCTCTCTCTCTCGATGAGTCTCTCTCTCTCTCCTCTGTGTGTACGCGCGCGCGGCGCGCAGGCGGCAGTGTGTGTGTGTGTTTGTGTGTGTGTGTGTGTGTGTGTTCGTGTGTGTGTGTGTGTGTGTGTGGTCGTGTGTGCGTTTCGCAATGTAATATATAATATATATATATATATATATATAATATATACTATAATCAGCAGTTAATAAAGACAAACACGTTTGAAATTACACAACAAGAATAACTACAACACAAAGTTTGTCTTTATTACTCCTGATATATATATATAATATATCACACTTTGTGTGTGTTGAATTCATTCATCAAGAGACCAATCAATAGAACATTCGAATAATTTTCTATTTTTTGGACTCTTATATTATATCCTATAAGAACGCCTCCAACCGTCACAGCATGCGCAACTCAGAACAGTAGTTATAGGGTTGTCTAGCACCAACATATTTTCCTATATTAATATATAATATACCTATAGTATTAGCTCTTGATATTATGATATTCTTTTCTTGATTCAATGTGGTGTGCGTGGCGTGCATGTGTGCGTGCGTGCGTGGCCGTGCGTGCGTGCGTGGCGTTGGCGTGCGCGGTCTGTGCGTGGCGTGCGTGTGCTGTTGTGTGTATTTGTGTGTGTGCGTGCTGTGTGGCATGCGTGGCGCCGCGTAAGGTGAGTGCGTGCAGGGCGCATGCCCATGCGTGCATGCGCAATGTGGGCCTATGGCGTGTGCGTGGTGCGTGTGCGTGCGTGTCTAGGTGCGCAGTCTATCTACGAGGCATGTTCAGCTGGCGGTCTGGGTCAATAAATATCGCCCGGGTCTTGAACTCCTATCACGCTGCCTTGCACGGTCAATCGCCCGCCACATCGTGCGCGACTCACCTAATGACCTATCCACTGAACCTCTCATGGCATCGCTTTGCCAGTAACGCCATTAGATTTGTCCAAATCAGGCAACGAGAAGGTGAGAGGGGGTGTCTCACAATACACACTACTACAGCTACTACTACTGCAGGTACTACTAACTACTGACAACTAACTACAGCTACTGCTGTACGGCAGCGGCGGCTGGCTGCTGCTTCTGCTTCTACTGCTGCTGGCTGAGTTGCTACTGTTGTTGTTGCTTCGCTACTGCTGCTGCTGCTGCTGTTCGCTGCTGCTGCTGCTACTGGCTGGCTGCTCTGCTGCTGCCTGCTATTGTGTTACTGCTGCGTCGCCACCACTACCACCACACCACCACCACACTGACCAACCGCCACTACGATCGGCCACCACCAGACCACCACCATTACGCGCTACTACTATCACTATTGGCATAGAACATTGTTTCATTACAAGTCTGTCCGAAACGTCGACATCTTGTTATACTGTACTTGACTTTGTTCAGCACGACAATGGTGACTTAATACTGTCCCTTGCCACTAGAACTGAGGTAATTTTGGTTTCCATGAAGCCTACCTGGAAGAGAGAAACGCATGTTTAACAACTTTCGCATATATTCTTCCTCTTTTGGCATGCGAGTGAACCCAATGCCACCTGAATGTATGGCTCACCTGTTCAGACATGCTACCGTTACACATCTAGACCGAACAACGCAAACACGCATGGCATTCTTTCTTTCCCGCATTTAATTTCATTTTAGTTAAACTAATACAATAACAGGTAGCGAATGTTTTCACTAGGTTTAACTAAGCTTGTTTGCTCTGGCATTCTATATGAGGGCATGCGAGACAGAGTCGATTACGGACAACCAGGCGACGTCGAAAAAATGGGCTGTTGGCCCCTAGCAGTAATGGTGTTTCAAACGCACGCACGTCAGGGCGCACGCACGCATACTACACACACACAACCACAACACACACACATACACAGCACAACACACACGCACAGCTACATCACACACAGCATTCCTGGAAACAAGCCTCATTAGCGGTTTATTGTTATGCGAGCTAATAAAAAGGCAAATGGAACTTATATAAAACACACACGATGACGACGACGGCGCGCGGCGGGCTCCTATACTGAATGGCCTCACTGAAATACTCGTGCCAGTATTGTGTTCAGCTTGGCAGCCAGCGGACTGATGCTTGTCTGTTACAACTTCATGCTGCTGTCAGCCTGTTACATCATGCTGCTGTCACCAGTTACGATCATGCTGCTGTCTGCCAGTTACATCAGTCTGCCTTGGTCTGCCAGTTACAGTCATGCTTCGTGTCAGCCCAGTTACAAATCATGCTGCGTGTCTGCCAGTTACATCATGTTGTCTGGCCAGTTACATCATGCTGCTGTCGCCAGTTACATTAATGCTGCTGTCTGCCAGTTTACATCATGTTGTCTGCCTAGTTTACCATCATGCTCTTGTTCTGCCAGTTACAAGATCATGTTGTCTGCCAGTTTACATCATGCGCCTGGTCAGCCAGTTAGCTCATGTGCGCTGTCAGCGAGTGCATCATGCTGTTGTCAGCCAGCTTTACCGTCATGCCTGTTGTCAGCAGTTTAGCAATCATGTAGTCTGCCAGTTACAGAATCATGCTGCTGTCTGCTGCAGTTACAATGCATGCTGATATCTGCAAGTTACATCATGCTGCCATGCTGTGCTGTCTGCCAGTTACAATCATGCTGCTGTAAGCGCCGTTACATCATGGCTGCTGTTCAGCCAGTTACAATCATGCCTGCTGTCAGCGCCCAGTTGCATCATGCTGTTGTCAGCACAGTTACTCATGTTGTCTGCCAGTGTACAATCATGCTGCTGTCTGCCAGTTACTCATGCTGGATAATCTGCCATTCTTACATCATGCTGGCTGCTGTCTTGCCAGTTTACATCAGCTGCTGTCAGCCAGTTACATCATGCTGTTGTCTCCAGTTACATCATGCCTGGCTGTCAGCAGTTCATAATGCTGTCTGGCATAGTTATCCATCATATGCTGTCTGGCGCAGTTAAAAAATCATGGCCTGCTGTCAACCAAGTTCATCATGCCCTGCTGTCAACCAGTTACATCATGCGCTGATATCGTGCCAGTTTCCATCAAATGCTGCTGTCTGCGCAGTTACATCCTGAGAGAGAGAGAGAGAGAGAGAGAGAGAGAGAGGGAGAGAGAGCGCGAGAGAGAGAGAGAGGGGGAGAGGGAAGGAGAGGGAAGAGAAGGTGACAGACGAAGTGGCAGAGACAGACATAGGGGCACAGGGTAGAGTCGTCACTGTGGGAAGAGCAAGCGACAGAAGCAGGTAAAGAAAGACGTCCGTCGACCTTCCTTCCACCAAGGGCAAATGACACCTTACACCGTATAGCTTCAAGGCAACCATACACCACGCTATCCGTATTAGACTTAATGCAATTTCCGGCCATGCGAATATGGCTATAGCTGACCGTACTCTGACACGCCACCTAGACGTACACCTAGCCTGCCACAACCTACTCTACACCCCGCAGCTGCCGTCTGTTCATACACTGCTCGCATCTAGTTTAAATACACACAACAACCAAACAACTAGAAACGAATCAACTGCTTTTTCGCCCCGACCACTCCTAAACTCACCCCCTTGGGTTGCGCGCCATCTACAAAATGTAAAAGCAACACTAAAATAACAAATTGGGAATGATTAAAAGGGCAAATACAGCCTCCTGTGAGAATATGGGGCCCAGGCAGGTAAACATTTGGTGCAAATTAGCAGGCAGAGGAAAGGAAGGCCTTGGGCCAGCGTTCGGTTCAACATTTTTCAGGCACATCTGTGGTCAACACATTAATTATAAACTTGGGCTCTGGCAGGCTAATGAGAAGGCTGCGGGGCTAGAGTTTCAGACGCTGTGGAAGCCCGGGCCATGAGTAAAGTTTACTTAAGGTTACAGAGCAAGGAAAGACCAGATGCACAACCGACTTCGTTTACATCGGCCCCACGTACAGCATACATTATGATGAGGCCACTTGTACAAACCTCTACTAGTATATCTGGACCGCGATAAAAGCATACAGTCACCTCTCTCCATGTGTGTTTGTGTTTGGTGTGTGCGCGCGTGCGTGTGGGTATGTGTGCGTCTGTGTGCCTCTCTCCTCTCTCTCTCTTTCTCTCTCTGCTCTCTCTCTCTCTTCTCTTCTCTCTCTCTCTCTCTCTCTCTTTCTCTCTCCTCTTCTCCTCTCTCTCTCTCGTCTCTCTCTCTCTCTTCTCTCTCTCTCGCTCTCCTCTCTCGCTCTCTCTCTCTCTCTCGTTCTCTCTCTCGCTCTCTCGCTCTTCTCGCTCTCTCTCCTGTCTTCTCTCTCTCTCTCTCTCTCTCTCTCTCTTCTCTCTCTCTCTCTCTCTCTCTCTCGTCTCTCTCTCTCTCATCTCTCTCTCTCTCTCTCTCTCTCTCTTCTGTCTCTCCCTCTCTTTATCTTCTCTGTATCTCTCTCTCTCTCTTTTTCTCTCTCTCTCTTCTTCTCTCTCTCTCTCTTCTCTTCTCTCTCTCTCTCCTCTGTGTGTACGCGCGCGCCCGCGCGCGCGCAGTGTGTGTGTGCTGTGTGTGTGTGTGTGTGTGGTGTGGTGTGTGTGTGTGTGTGTTGTGTGTGGTCGTGTGTGCGTTCCAATGTATATATAATATAATATATATACTATATATAATATATTACTATAATCAGGCAGTTAATGAAAGAAAAACACGTTTGAAAGTTACACAACAATGAATAACTACAACACAAAGTTTGTCTTTATATACTCCTGATATATATATATATAATATATCACTACTTTGTGTGTGTTAAATTATTATCAAAAGACCATAATAGAACATTCGATAATTTTCTATTTTGGACTCTTATTATTATCCTATAAGACCCTCCAAACGTCACACATGCGCAGGCATCAGACAGTAGTTATATGGTTGCTAGCACCAACATATTTTCCTATATTAAATATAATATACTATAGTATAGCTCTTGTATTATTGATATTTTCTTAGATTCAATGTGTGTGCGTGCGTGCATGGTGCGTGCGTGCGTGCGTGCGTGCGTGACGTGCGTGGCGTAGCGTCGGCGTGCGTGGCGTGTGTGTGTTGTGTGTATGTTGTGTGTGTGCGTTTGCTGTGTGGCATTGCCGCTGGCGCCGCGTAAGTGAGTGCGTGCAGGGCGCATGCCCATGCGTGCATGCGCAATGTGGGCCTATGGCGTGTGCGCCTGAAGTTGCGCGTGCTGCGGTGCGTGTCTAGGTGCGCAGTCTTATCTACGAGGCATGTTCAGCTGGCCGGTCCTGGCGCTTCAATAGAATATCGCCCGTGGCTCTTGAACTCCTATCACGCTGGGGCCTTGCACGGTCATCGCCCGCCACATCGTGGCGACTCACCTAATGACCTATCCACTGAACCTCTCAATGGCCATCGCTTGCCAGTAACGCCATTAGATTTTGTCGGCAAATCAGCAGCGAGAAGGTGAGAGGGGGGTTCTCACAAATACAACACATACTACAAGCTACTACTACTGCAGATACTACTACTACTACTACTAACTACAGTACTGCTGTACGGCACGGCGGCTGGCTTGCTGCTTCTGCTTCTACCTGCTGCTGGCTGAGTTGCTACTGTGTTTGTTGCCTCGCTACTGCTGTGCTGCTGCGTTCTGCTGCTGCTGCTGACTACTGGCTGCTGCTCTGCTTGCCCTGCTCTGCTATTGCTGTTACTGCTGCGTCGCCACCACTACCACCACACACCACCCACTGACCACCGCCACTACCGATCGACCACCAACCACCAGCCATTACGCGCAGACTACTATCACTATATGGCATAGAAGCAGTTTCATTACACAGTCTGTCCGAAACGTCCGACATCTTGTTATACTGTACTTGACTTTTTCAGCACGGACAATGGTGACTTAATACGTCCCTTGCCATTAGAACTGAGGTAATTTTGGTTTCATGAAGCCTACCTGGAAGAGAAGAAACGCATGTTTAACAACTTTCGCATATTCTTCCTCTTTTGCATTTGCGAGTAACCCAATCCACCTGAATGTATGCTACACCTGTTCAGACTGCTAACCGTTACACGATCAGACCGAACAATCGCAACACGCCATGGCATCTTTCTTTCCGCATTTAATTTCATTTTAGTTAAACTACAATAACAGGCGAATGTTTTCACTAGTGTTTAACTAGCTTGTTTTGCTCTGCATTCTATATGAGGGCATGCGAGACAGAGTCGATTACGGAACAGCACTCGAAAGTGGCAGCAGAGGTGTCAACGCACGCACGTCAGGCGCACGCACGCATACTACACACACACACACCACAACACACACACATACACAGCACACCACACCACAGTACACACACACAGCATTCCTGGAAACAAGCCTCATTAGTCGGTTTAATTGGTTATGCGAGTCTATAAAAGGCAAATGGAATTATATCAATAACGACACACGATGACGCGACGGCGCGCGCCGGCGGCGGCTCGCCATACTGAAGTGGCCTCACTGAATACTCGTGCCAGTATTGTGTTCACTGGCAGCACGGACTGATTGGCTTGATCTTGTTACAATTCATGCTGCTGTCAGCCTGTACATTCATGCTGCTGTCACCAGTTACATCATGCTGCTTCTGCAGTTACATCATTGCCTTGGCTCTGCCAAGTTACAGTCATGCTCTCGTGTCAGCCAGTTACAATCATGCTGCTGTCTGCCAGTTACATCATGTTGTCTGCCAGTTACATCATGCTGCTGTCGCCAGTTACATTATGCTGCTGTCTGCAGTTACTATCATCGTTGTCTGCCATTTAACAATCATGCCTTGTTCTGCCAGTTACAGATCATGTTGTCTGCCAGTTTACATCATGCTTGCCTGTCAGCCAGTTACATCATGTGCGTTGTCAGCCGAGTGCATCATGCTGTTGTTCAGCCAGCTTATACGTCATGCTGTTGTCAGGCCAGTTACAATCATGTAGTCTGCCAGTTACATCATGCCTGCTGTCTGCTGCAGTTACATCATGCTGATATCTGCAAGTTACATCAGTGCCATGCGTGCTTCTGCCAGTTACATTCATGCTGCTGTCAAGCGCCGTTCATCATGCTGCTGTCAGCCAGTTACATTTCATGCCTGCTTCAGGCCAGTTGCATCATCGCTGTTGTCAGCACAGTTACTCATGTTGTCTGCCAGTGTACAATCATGCTGCTGTCTGCCAGTTACTCATTGCTGATACTGCCAGTACTACATCATGCTGTGCTGTCTCTGCCAGTTTACATTCAAGCTGCTGTGCAGCCAGTTACATCATGCTGTTGTCTCCAGTTACATCATGCTGGTGTCAGCAGTTCATAATGCTGGTCTGGCAGTTTATCCATCATGACTGCTGTTCTGCCAGTTAAATAATCATGCTGCTATCAACCAAGTTCATCATGCCTGCTGTCAACCAGTTACATCATCGCTGATATCTGCAGTTACCATCAATGCTCTGTCTGCGCAGTTACCATTCATGCTGCTGTCAGGCAGTTACTATCATGCTGTTGTCTGCCTAGTTACATCATGCTGCTGTCAGCCAGTTACATAAATGCTGTTGACCAGTTATACTCATATAATGCTGTCTGCCAGATTAGTCATCATTGCTGCTGTCACACAGTTACATTCATGCTGCTGTCAACAGTTACATCATGCTGTGCCTGTCAATCAGTTACAATCATCATGCTGCTGTCCAGCCAGTTTACACATCATGCTGTTGTCAGGCAGTTACATCATGCTGCGGTCTGCCGTTACATTACATGCTGCTTGTCACCGCAGTTACATCATGCTGCTGTCAGCCAGTTACATCATGCGAATCGCGGCAGATTACATCATGCTGTTGTCCGGGCAGTTACATCATCTTGCCGCTGTCTGAATACGTTTACATTTACATAGTTCCGCATTTGCAACAAAACCAACGTTGCGGCCTGCGCTGGGCCATGTCTGCTGAACTTCTTGAACACTAATGATTACAGCCAGGTCTATTATATATATATATATATAAAAATTGTAGTCTGTAGATAAATTAAATACAAGACATCACTTTTAGCTGACTTACTCCGAGTTTCACGCTTCACGCGATCATCAGACAGACTTTAATGAAGAATCTAGTCTGATCTAGTTAAGACAAGTCTGTTGATGATCGCCGTAAGTCGTGAAACTCGGAGTAACAGCTAAAAGTGCATGTCTTGTATTTAATTTATCTACGAGACTTACAATTTATATACGCTCTGGCAACTTAATGCATCGAGCACTCTACCGACGTATTAGGACTCAAGGCAGTCCAAGACTATATAGTATAGTATATATAATGATATATATATATATACTATTAGTATATATATATATATACTTAATATATACATATATATATATAGACACATCAAGAGTCCATAATAGAAGACTATTTTCTAACTAGACTTTTCTATTATGATTCTTTATAACATACATACGTTTACTCTTTCTGTAAATTTTTGCAGAAATTACCACTATCTGTAAATGAGTCATCGTACCGGGAAAATTTTGCATATACCACAGAACCATAAACAATCAAATGAATCCAAGTGAGGAGTTTATACGGACAATAAATTATCTACGGAAGCGTTACGACCCAACTTCTCGGTAATTTATTGCAACCTGAACACTGATAGATAGATATACGTGGATGGTCGCGAGTAACGCCGTACGCGGGGCGTGCACGTCGTGTATAACTCTTACCTCTAAAATAAAAACAACCGCGAAAAAGACTAGCTCGCTTCTGTTGAGAAATCCCCCAGCGTTGGGGTGGAGGATGAGAAGCGGGGGGGGGGAGGGCGTTTGCGTGATTTGTTTGCCTGTCCCCCAAGCCGTTGGTTCTTTGAGAGAGAGACTACTATATATCACATATCGTTTCTCATAGACTAGAAAATGCTAGCAATTGCAATGCTCCGCAGAACGCGCTGTGACTCGGCGCATGAAACAGACGATCACACGTTACCTTGACTACGCTGTGTGACCTCACATTCATTTGCTACACCGCCCTCCCCTCGCGCCCCCGCCAGCCCTGCCCCGTGGGATTACGGGCAGAAATATTTCGACTTTGATTACGGGACCGCGGTGTATTAATATCGAATCGTTAGTATCGAACTTCACGTCGCCAGCAGTATTGCTATACAGTACATTAATTGCAAAACCAATACATCGTTACAGCCATGGTCAAGTATTTGCGTTGTTGACATGGCCACTGCAGCCATTGTTATTACGGTCGGAATAATTATTATAATCATCATCTTCGTCATGGTCATCATCATCATCATCATCGTCGTCGTCGTCA
Organism: Priapulus caudatus; assembly: GCF_000485595.1. Taxonomy (NCBI): domain Eukaryota; kingdom Metazoa; phylum Priapulida; class Priapulimorpha; order Priapulimorphida; family Priapulidae; genus Priapulus; species Priapulus caudatus. The sequence goes on from NW_014577826.1 coordinate 45,004, forward strand.
TAATCATCATCATCATCATCATCATCATCATCATCATCATCATCATCATCATCATCGTCGTCGTCGTCGTCATCATCATCATCATCAACAGTAGCAGCAGCAGTAGCAGCAGCAACAGTCGTCGTCATCACCACTGCCAGCGTCACCAATATCGCGAGGCCAATCTAAATTACCAGCATTCTTTAACCGCAGCAATATCTTAACATACATGTAACGACTTGCTGCGGGCAACATAATACCCAAGGGCATTCAGTTTTGCGAACCTCAGCAATGCAATTTCTAAAAATCGCCGTATAATTATGTGACACATTATAAGGCAGCACCACCTACCACTCAAGCGGCACAATACCGGCGCAGCGAAATCTGTTCTACCTAGTCGACTCCATACAAAGGCAACGTGGATTTCATTCAACGTTGGCTTTACAACAGCCAGCGAAAACTGACACAAAGACCTCTATATCGCCTGCCACCAACTCTTATAATTTCCAAACAAATATTGTACACGACTATTTTACGTCTAATCGGTTTCGGGTCGACTTCAATATGCAAATCATTTCTTTGCGAGAGTCATTAGTTAGTAAACAAGGTGATTAAAGGCGAGTGTTTTAGCACACGATCGAGTGCCACCGCACTTAAAAACCTAGCTTCCGTACATATTTCGCTATTATACATGGCATCCGAAACGTCTCAGACTGAGGCAGAGCAAACATGGTTTTTTAAAATGGAACCTAGCAGGTGAAGTCCTGCTCTCTGTCAAAACCCGAAGCATCATAGACCCGAAGCATCACAGCGTACATGCAACAATGCCGCTATCGCCGCCTCCCTAGTACGTTACCAGCTACCAGCAGTTTCTTACCACGCACGAATATGTACACATACACACACACACATACACACAACACACAGTTCCCCGATACTCCTTGCCTTCGAGCAGGGAGGCATCAGGAGGCAACGCAAGACAATGTACTTTACCATTCCAGCAGTGACTCTTCGTCTACGATATACCACAAGCCTTATTCACCTACACACCACAGCCGCGTGACCGGGCCACCCCAGCGAATGAGCATGCTGGCCACCGGTCAACATGAACACAGTCGTCTACACAACGAAACAGCCGCACATCTCCCCGATTTTGCCATGCAGAAAACGCGAACAAGAGGAAGCACTGTATGTTACCGTTCTTGCCGGCAGCCACTGTCTATATGTAATTCATAATCTTGCATGGCATTTCACATACACTGCCAGATCAATGAAGTCTGTATAGTGCTTTATCGCGTGCAGCCTCTCTCTCTCTCTCTCCCTCTCTCGCGTCGCGGCTCCCCGCCGCAGTTCAGTCAATGGCAGCAGTCTGCAGGCTCCGTAGCGCGGGATCGCAGCAGCAGCAGTAGCAGCCGACAGAACACACACGCACACGCACTCACGATTCCTCCGTCCGTCTCATTCCTCTGTTAGCGCTGCCTGCACACATACACGCGCACGTTGATTCTCTCTCCCTGTCTCCCTCTCCTCTCTGTGTGTGTGCGTGTGTGCGCGCGCGCGCGCGCGTGTGTGTGTATGTGTGCGTGTGTGTGTGTGTCTATCTATCTTCTATTCTATCTATTATTATCTATATCTATCTATCTATCTATCTATTTCTTTTTTTCTTCTTTTTCTTTTATATCTCTCTAATCTATTTATCGAGTGCATGTGTGGTTGGGGGACGTAACGTACCTATATACGCGCAGAAAGATATTTACTATGATACATCTTTCACGAAGAAACTCTTAGATCTCAAGACCGTTTTAAAAACTTCTATCAACAGCAGAAACGTCGAAACTGACTGACGGCACCTTAGATAAGATTCTAGTCCGCGAGCAGCGCCGTCATACGTCGCAAGTTTCTGCGCGTTGTAAGTTAAATAAATTCATTCTTCCCAAGCAAAGCTGGTAACCGTTTCCATTGTTATCTAACTGCGCTAATTACGTTTTTACGAAGTTTCCCTACAGCTGCGTATAATAGTACAATTAGTATATAGATCGTAATATAAGTAGTAATATATATATATTTAATATATATAATAGAATATGAATACATGGCCAACAACTTTCATAATAGTAAGGAGCGCTAAGAGTCGAAAATCAGATGAAATACAGCAAGCAGGTATTGAGTCAGGATAACGAACTGCCCACTTTCCATCGGTTACAATTTCTTCAATCTCTGTATGTAGGCTGTTTGATTGATATAAACGTGTGTGGATATACGAACCGCATGCGGGTGCGGGCAAATAACACGCAACACACACACACATAAACACACAGAGAAACAACCAACCAAACAACCACAGAACGAATACTTCGCGCAACCACAGGCCGCGCACACACGTGGCCGGCGCACGCACCACTAGCACAGCACGCGCGACACACCACGCACACACACGTAGAAGCACACACGCACGGACACACGTGCACGCACACAGCACCGCACTGCGCACAACACTGTCACAGCGCACAGGCGCACACCGCACGGCGCAGCACACGCACGGCGCAGACGACATGCACGCGCGACATCACACGCACGGCGCACACAACACGCACGCGCACACACGCACGCGCAGTTCGAAATAAGAACCGTTTCGTGCTAGTTGGATGGCAATTGGCACGTGATTTCACATGTTATGAAAGCACAATTAGTCGGAAACAACAAAATACATAACAGATACAGAGAATGAATTCAATTAAATCATTTCGAAATGGCACAGCAATTTTAATAAAGCCTACCTTTCAATGCACACGCAGGCGTTGATCACTTTTGTGTTTATGAATGCATGGTTTTATGAAAGGCGTCACGTATTTTTAGTTTACTAATTAGCCGATTGCCTTGGCAATAATTCTAACGCCGCAGTTAACCTTGTGGAACTGAGGTTGTGGCACGCTCATACTTTTACAACACACACACACACAGCACACAGCACACACACACACACATCACACCACACACACACACACAACACACACACACACACACACACACACACACACACAACCAACACACACACAGCACACGCACAGCCACACACACACACACACACACTCCCTCCTCCTTCATCTCTCTGCTCTCGTCTCCTGCTGGCCCCGCCCCCCCCCCTGCGGGTCTCTCTCTCTCTCTCTCTCTCTCTCTCTGCTCTCTCTCTCTCTCGATCTCTCTCTCTCTCTCTCTCTCTCTTTAATTAATTAATATCAGGACGCAGTCAGTTATATAATATATATATGTATATATTATAGTGTACCTTATTAACAGGTTCATTGATTCATTTTTTTTATAAATTGACGCTATAATAAGCCGAGCAACTATTCAAGCGAAATAATGACGCGGCTATGAATATACGGGAACTATGACGCAAATCACATTCATCACGTGATATTCATCACGTGACTACCGCGCGTAGCTGAGGCAGTGAATGCTGCGTACCGCGCCGATCGACAGATGATGACGAACGACGACGCACAAGACGACGACGATGACGCGATGACGCGATAACGACGATGACGGCGATGACGGCGATGACGGACGATGAGACGATGATGATTAACGACGACGATGACGACGATGACGAGACGACGACGACGATGACGATGACGAGCGACGATGCAAACTCTCAATACACACGGCCGTTAGTACCGGCTGACCTGAGGAACATCCGCGACTGCCACTACGCTATGTTATATTATCTATATATATATATATATATATATATATATATTATATATCTATATATATATATAAATATATACATGGCATTACATATATATATATTATCAGGATGAATAATTAATGAATCTATTATTATTCAGCTCCCTGTGTATATAATAATATGAATATATATATAATATATATACTATATATATGTTTCTATATATATTATATAGAGAGAGGTAGATGAGATAGATCTTTCTGCGTGTATATAGAGGTACATTATATACCCCAACACAAACATGCACTCGAGAAACAGACACAGAGATATAGAGAAAGAAAGAGATCGATCCGTCTCGTCGATCGATGCGATAGATAGATAGATAGATAGATAGATAGATAGATTGATAGATAGATAGATAAATAAATAAATAAATAAATAAATAGACAGATATATGTGTGTATGTTTGTGTGTGTTGGGAAATCGAGGGTGTCGAGTTCGACTAGCTACCCACAAGCGAACTACTACTGTGCCTATGTTGAATACTGCTTATATCATTTGCATACCCGCCGACCGATATGTTCGTACCCGCGCGACGTTTCATCGTCGACACGATCGGCTGCCGACGACGACGATCTTAACGCTTTGATCTTATTGACGTCGGCATGATAAACAGCATAATTGTTGGTCGGCGCGCAGACGCCATGCGGGGATATGCGGACTAGAGCTCAGCTGCTCATCTGGGAGGAGTCGGCAATGCGACGACCACGGCAAAAATACTTGCGATGCAAATGTGATCGCAATGACTCACGGATGGGGAGGGGAAGGGGGGTGCTTGAGGTCGTTCACGGAGGAGGTGATATATATATATATATATATATATATTATATATATATATATATATATATATGACGCTGTATTGTATTTTAATATAATTTATTGCATCGAGCGAGCTTTCGATAACACATTGCTCCGATTCCCCAGGCAGAATTCCTTGCATTATTTTTGTCACGCGTATATAATATATATATATATATATTTAGTAAGCTGAACATATACTTGACATTAGGCAAACTGGCTTACAAACATTGATTAACTTACACAAACTTAATATCGAGAAAAGACAAGAAACGCTGTTCAAAATCATAACATATATCACCCAACAGGTGGCGAAGTGTTTCAAGATGTCAGCGCCTATGAAAACTAGAGGTGAGAAACAAAACAGTATTTATTTTATTTATTTAGGATTTTAAATTACTTCTAACTTTTGTCGTGTGTGGGTGCAATCACTTTAATAAATGTCAAAGGTGCCAAATATAAGTCCTTGTTGGTATTATCATTGATTAGATTAGATTAGCTCTAGTACTATAGCCGCGGCGATCGCTGCCCTGTCGGCAGCGATCCGCGGGCTATATACTAGAGCTAAGATTAGATTTACATTATGCATAATGCAAGCCAATGCCAATGTCGTTTGACAAGTTAATTACTAAATTAGTTATGACTTTATGTTATGTGACTAATGTGACGTCAGTAATGTGAGTGTGACAGCGATCGAGTACCGTGACAGCGATAAGTTACTGTGAGCAGTGTGGGTGACTGTGACAGTGACAGTGTTTGTGTATGTGGCTGTCACAGGCACTTGGACCGTTTCAATAATAAAATGATGGTTAATAAATACAACTTGTCAGTAGCCTACTACTACAGTACCACAATAGTCTTAATGTTGATTTGACCTATATACTTCACTTCAACACCGTTAATACACACGATGAACACAATAGCCCGCCACGCCATTGTGCATGCACAGATACACAGTACAGGTAGGAGGCTCCTACCTACTGTGTATCTGTGCATGCACAACATGGCTGGCGGGCTATGTGTTGCATCGGTGTATTTAACGTGTTGAAGTATAAGTTATAGGTCAAATCAAACATTAAGACTATTTTGGTACTCGTAGTAGTAGGCTACTGACAAGTTGTATTTATTAACCATCATTTTATTATTGAAACGGTCCAAGTGCCTGTGGTGGCTGTGCGCAGTGTGAAGTGACTAGTGAAAGCGATCGAGTGACTGGTAGCGTGGGTGACTGTGACAGTGTGAGTGACTAACGCGAGCAGGGTCTATGTCTCCGGCTGTACTGCCGGAACGTACCCTGGGTTACGGTCCGGTATACTCGGAACGTACCCTGGTACCTACTATAATACTATGCGGACCGCGTACCTCCGCCTACATCCACTACTGAGTCTAGGGAGTCGCCTACGCCTACTCTCTAACCCTAACCCTAACACTAACCATAATTAAATAGTTACCAGAGTACGTTCCGGCAGTACCCTGGGGAGCATAGACCTTATACTGAGCGCTCACTAACAGCATGAGTGACTGTGATTCCTGATAGTGTGAAGTGATTGTGGTCTGTGACAGTAATCTGTTGACTGTTAGTGTGTAGCATTCTGAGTGACTGTGCCAGTATGAGTGGCCCTGTGAGTGTGACAGCATCAGTGACTGTGACAGTATGAGTGACTGTGACAGTAATGAGTGGCTGTGAGTGTGACAGCAATCAGTGAATGTGACAGTATGAGTGACTGTGACAGTATGAGTGGCTGTGAGTGGGACAGCATCAGTGACTGTGACAGCATCAGTGACTGTGACAGTGTGAGTGACTGTGACAGTACGGGTGGCTGTGAGTGTGACAGCATCAGTGACTTGTGATAGTATGAGTGACTGTGACAGTATGAGTGGCTGTGAGTGGGACAGCATCAGTGACTGTGACAGCATCAGTGACTGTGACAGTGTGAGTGACTGTGACAGTACGGGTGGCTGTGAGTGTGAC
>NW_014577826.1:51513-58135 GCF_000485595.1 Priapulus caudatus
TGATGTGTGTGCTTGTGTGTGTGTCGTGTGTGGCGCGGGCTTCAGTTCGTGTGTGTGGTGACGACGGTCAGGTCGGCCTGCTCGCTGGTGTCTCATTCTATCATGACGTTCTCGCTGAATCAAGGCACACGACTGCGAACCGAACCGCCGCGATGCTGCCGCTGAATATTGCACGGCGCTCATTATATATCATCGCCACAAGGCGTATATGCCAACATAATTGCCACGCCTGCGCTATGAACTGCTAAACTTGATTTAGAAGACCAAGTGTTACGGCTGCGCCTGCGGCTGCGACCCGTTCTAAACGGTGATGGCTGGCGGGCTGCTCTGCTGGGCGCTCGTGCGCAGTGCGAGGCAGGATGCGCAGCCCACCGGCCAATGGACGCCTACGACCGGCGATACAGAGGGATGGGGAGAGTGAGGGCGAGGAGGAGAGAAGAGACGGAGACGGGAGGAGAGAGAGACGGAGAGAGAGGAGGGAGATGAGTATGGAGGAGAGGAGATGGACTGGAGAAGTGTGAAGGGGTGGGGAGTAGTGATCGTGTGGATGTCAGAGAGAGTGAGAAATGTTAGTGTGTGAGACAAGTGTGATAGTGTGCTGTTGTGTGTAGTGTGTGTGTGTGGATGTGTGATGTGATGTGAAGGGGGAGGTAAGGAGAGGAGCGAAGAGCGCAAGAGAGCAGGAGTCAGCGAGCAGTAAGAGAGATGGGAGAGAGGAGAAGAGAGACGAGAGAGAGAGAGGAAATGTGGAGGGGAGAGAGGGGAGGAGCAGAGGAGAGAAGATGAGTAAGAGAGCGAGCGCATCGCGAGGAGAGGACAGAGGTAAAGAGGGATGGGGAATGGAGAGAGATAAAGAGAGTGTAGATTGACAGAGAGGCGAGAGAGGAAGAGGGCGGGGAAAAGGGAGCGAGAGAGAGAAGTAGGCGTAAGAGAGGCGGACGAGAGTAGAGAGATGGGGAGGGAGGAGAAGAAGAGAGATGAGAGAAGGGGGAAGGGAAAGGGAGGAAAGATGAGCGGAGAGATGGTGACGCGCGCGCGGAGAGAGAGAAGGATAAGAAGAGGAGAGAGCAGCGAGAGAGCAGAGAGAGAAAGAGAGAGAGGAGAGAGGGCGGGGAAGAGAGAGAGAGAGCCACTCCTATCTGTTTTTCATCCGATCTCTTTCCACTCACTGTGTATCTATCTATCTAGTTCTATCTAATCCTATCTATCTAGTCTATCTATCTAGTCTATTATCTATCTATCTATCTAGGCGTAGTCTTCATATATATCGAGAGAGAGAGAGAGGACGATTATCTATCTATTCTATCGTAGTCTATATATTCATATATATCTAATCTTTATCTAGTTATTATCTATCTAAATTCATTCTATCTATCGTAGTTATTCTATCTCTGATAGAGTGAGTATCTGGTCTATCTATCGTTATCTTATATCTACTGTATTCTAATCTACTCTATCTATGCTATCTATCTATCTTGAATCTATCGTGTGTGGTTATGTATCGCATTCGATAAGTAGTCTATCTATAGTGTCTATCTATCTATCTATCTATCTATTGATCATAGTGCTATCGATCAATCTATTTATTGATCTATCTATCTTATCTATTATCTTATTCTATCTATCTATCGATCGTATGGCATCTATGTGCAGTATCTATCTATCCTATTCTCTATCTATTATCTAATCTTACCTATCTATCCTATTTATCTATCTATCTATCTATCTATTCTATGATACTATCTATCTAATCTAAGGTAATGTCTCATATCTACTCTGAAATCGTATGATATGTGTTTTACTTTCTTTTATTGTTTGTATATCTCTCGTATCTATTTATCGAGATGATGTGCTGTGTTGGGGACGTTAACGGTACGCTATTATACGCGGAAAGAATAATGTATAGAGTGCTATGATAGCATTCGAGATGTATGAGCGACCAAGCAAAACTCTTGTAGATCTAGGCGTTTAACCTTCTGCATTCCAAGAGCAGAAAAACCCGTCGAAAACTGACTGACGGCACCTTAGTAAGATTCTTAGGTCACTGCGATACACAGCCAGCGACGTATAAGTCCGCAAGTTTCTGGAGAGGAGAGGAGCGTTGTAAGTTAATTAAATTTCTTCTTCAAGCAAGATGAGGTAACGTTTCCATTGTTTATCTAACTGTGGCTCTAATATTTACGTTATTAGCGAAGTTTCCCTTACAGCCATCGTATATAGTATAATTTAGTATTATAAGTCGTATATAGTGAGTATATAGATGTATATGAAGTATAGTTACTATATATATATTAATAAGAATAGGATTACCAATGCCAACAATCTTTAGCATAGGATACAATGGAGCTAAAGCAGGAATCGAAAATCAGAAAAATGGAAATAGCAACTGCCAGGTATTGAAGTCAGAGTAACGAGTGGCCCAGTTCGATGCGGTACAATTTTCTTCAATTCTGGGGTATGTAGGGCTGTTTGGTTGATATAACAGTGTGTGGATATACGAACCTCGCGCGCAATGCGGTTGCGGGCAATTACACGTCAAACCACACACATAAACACTAGAGAAACAACCAACCAAAAAAACCACAACGGAATACCGCGCACACGAGGCGCCGCGCACACACGCAACGCGCACGCCACACAGCACACGCAGCGCAACACAGCACACACACGATGTGAGGCACACATGCAACACACGTGCACGCCCAACCGCACGCGCACACACGCACGGCGCAGACGGGCGCACCACGCATCGCGCACACACGCACGCGCACACATGCCGCGGCACACACACGCACGCGCGACACACGCGACGCGCCAACGACCGCGCAAGTGAGAAGATAGCAAACGTTCGTGTAGTGGAATCAAATCTGCAGTGATTTTCAGCATTGTTATGAAAACACAATTTAGTCGGAAACACAAATACATGAAAGACGATAAGAGAATGAATAAATTATCATTTCGAAAATAACAGCCAATTTATGATTAACACTACTTTCGCACATGACAGCAGAGGCGTTGATGACAGTTGTGTTTATGGAATGCATCGGTTTATGGAAGCAGTCACGTAATTTAGATTCATAAATAGCCGATTAGCCATTGACCAATTAATTCGCTAAACGCCAGATAACTTGTGGACTGAGTGTTTGTTGCCGAAGAGACAGTGTGAGTGTGAGTAACTGTGACAGCATGATCGAGTGACTGTGATAGTGTGAGTGTGACTGTGGGTATGAAGGCCACCTCACTAATAAATCCCTGGCCTTGTGGGGGTGATTACATATACTGCTTCCATAATTGTCTGCGGCTGACAGCTAGTGCTGTGTCAATTCTAACAGTGTTTAATACACATGGTTGTCTTTGTACATTTTTGCTAGACTAATTGGTGTGCTCAGATACAGTACTTAGTACGATATTTGATATACAACAATAGTTCTAAGCTTCTAAACTTTACAATCTATCACAATCGATTTTGGAGTAAAGTTGATTTCGCAAGGTAAAAGTATTAATGGATAAAACAGTAAAAACAATTCATGCATGTAAGGGTATGTAATGAATATTAAACCGCAAAGTCATACCTGTCAACCATTGGAAAAATCTATGTGGGTTTTCACTCACACCTGTTATATAGAGTATTACTGTTAATCTGTACAGTAGGTGGCATGATCAACTGCTAATTAAAACCATTATAAAACAAAACAAAAAAAACAAACATTTCTTGTTAGTTAATACTATTAATCTCTCCAACAAAAATGAGTAAAATTTTTTTACGGCAAATAGAGTTAAAACTTCTTAATAAATCGTGTAGATTCAAGTCAAAACCCTATGTTGTTGCTTTTTTTGTGATCACAATCATGTGTGTTACATACTCAATACTGAAACACGTTTTTAGCACTCTTGCCACTTATATAATCACTTACATTACATTACTTAATCAGCAGGCATCTTTTCTTGTTTTCTTGACACTCAATAATTCATGGAAATGTGAACATTTCTGCATGCCATGTACAGTATCGGGTACTGTGCAATTACCGAGTTAAGCGGCATGCAGCAGCCAGTTGTTGTAGTGTGACATGTCACATGTCCTTTCATTATCTTATATCATGTGGTAAACGTTTGTAGCATGTGTAGTAATGCAAGCATATGTTTTTTTCTAACATAAATGCGCAGCATAAATCACAGGTGCTTTTATAGTATCAGTATATAAAATGAAACAAAATAATTAATTAAAATATTTACTGCTCTGAACACACAACTGTAAAACTAGAATTATGTAAATACATAATTAATCATGATCATGTATTAACTTATTAAGTTATTAAAGTAAGAATTTTGAACGGTCTTCCTGACTGTTCCTCATAGTTTCCCGACAATTACAATACTCACTAGTATTGCTTGCATAACAGAAAGTATCTACCCTATGCCTAACATGTCTTAGAACACTCCTGCATCATTACTTGAACATTCCAAAATATGTATCGATTGAATTTTCCTTGGTTAACTTCATTACATGATAATGCCAATTGTTTTTGTGAGACCTCCCTACATTTTGTAAATGGTAACTTGCATGAAGTAATGGATACGCTGTGCCAGTCTAGAACCGCTGTGTCACTCAATGAGATGTGCTTTGGTCTGGTTTCACAAATTCCAAGACAATTGTCGCAACATTGAAGAATGTGGCTGTGTTATTAGCTATTATATATACAGCACCAACTGTGGTAATGGTTATACTGGAGTATAACCAGTAATATGTCTAGTAGGTGAGATCTAATCTGTCTACATGTTTTTATTTTTGTCTATTTGTGTGGGAGATAAAAGAGGAGTGGGAGATTTAAAATATTATTTGTAGTTGCCGAGACGAGTGAGATATAGTACGGTGTATAGAATCAATAGCGTAATGACGAAATAGCCGATCCCATCAACTGATCGATGACGACGATGACGAGCCGATGACGGACGGACGGAGTGGACGACGGCACGACGATAAAGACGTAGTGGAATGGTCAACCACGATGCTCCCAAAAGAACTCACAAACATTGCACGCACCAGGGCAGATTTCTAGAACCGATTTTCGAGACCAATGGTCCTGACGGAGCGGATTGAAAAAATTTTTTGGTTTTCAGCGGTGGACCTACGCCGATTGTGATAACATCCATAGAGTTTCATTCGGGCACCTGTCTAATCTATTATGATAACAAGCCACCACTATAATTGATTCCACTTATATATACTCTACTTGTACTATTAGAACACTAATGATAGGACGCAGAACATAGAGTGAAATGCTATTGCTCCAGGGAGTAAAGATCCGTGTATATCTTTCTGCGTGTTGAGATAGAACCGTAACACTTACTAAAAGTGAGGACCGGCTATAACCTAAAACAATGCACATCTAGAGACAGTGTATCTGAGACACGATATGTATCATAGAAACAAAAAAGAGAGAAGTGAATAGCATCTCGAGATCGCATAAGTATTTAGAGTAAAGATAAGAGTAAGACGTACACTCTATCCACCTAGACTCAGAACTCACGTACATTAGATAGATAGATAGATAGATATAGAGTTAGATAGAAGTGAACACTAGACTACCAGATACGACTGCTAAACATAAATTAAATGAAATAAAATAAATAAATAAATAGGACATATCATTAACCTACTGTGATGTTTGGTGTGTGTTGTGGGATCGAGGCCGTGTCGCAGCCTTCGACCTACGCTACCCACCACAGCCCGACTTCTCACTCGGTGCGCTATTTTGAATACTGCTTATATCATTTGCATAGCCCGCCGACCGATATGTTCAGTACCGTCGCAGGCCGACGTTTCATCGTCGACTACTGATCGGCTGCCGACGACGACGATCTTAACGCTTCTGATCTTATTGACGTCGCCATGCATTAACAGCATAATTGTTGCCATTCGGCGCCGCCGGGTTTATTAAATCGTCAAGAGCACATAGGACGTCGAAGTGAATGAAGCGCGACGCTCTAGAGTCCGTCAGCTCTGTTGACTCAATTACTGTGGTGAGATGACGTTAGGTATAATAACGTAAATGAACGACCCAAAAGCACATTCGTATGTAATTTAATGAGCTCTGCGACTGTGTCACTATTAATAACAGATCCGCCACATTATAGTGATCTGGTCACCGTAATGAGGAAAATGAGTGAGAGGAAAAGTGGGAAATCTCGTAATGCTTCGTCTCCCAACGAGCCGGCCAATCCTGCGGGAAAACGGCTTGACGTGAGACGGAGAGATGTGACTTCACCTATGAGTGTTATTAGTCGGACGCGCTGTAATGTATCTCGAGAAATCATCAAATCTTAAATAGCAGTGACTGGCAGTATGACGTGCATGATCATTCTCACGAATAGACTACATTGCTGCCGAGGGCATATTCCACTCCCGGACTAGGTAACCTATAAATTACTCTTGGTGGCATAGAACACTCATTCATTATCTTGTCCGACGCGTATTAATATAATTAATATTATAATATGAGTGACAATATAGTATATAATAATTAACTTATACATACTATAGTATCATTTGTAGAACACTGTTACTAAACCATCATACATTACATAGCACACTGGCTTACAAACATTGACTAACTTATCACAT
>NW_014577826.1:59014-65357 GCF_000485595.1 Priapulus caudatus
TTAGCATATATATATATATATATATATATATATATATATATATACTAGCGGGATACCCGGCGTTGCCCGGGAAATCAGTGGCGTTACTCAGTTGGTGACTGCTTGGTTGAAAGAAAAATACCCAAAAAATCTAACTATCTATCTATCCATGCATCCATCGATGCATCCATCCCATATCCCATCCCATCTCAACCCATCCCATCCTATCTCATGCCATCTCATCCATCCATCCCATCTCATGCCATCCCATGACTAGCCATGCCATGCCATCCATCGCACGCCTCCCATCGCACGCATCCATCCCATCCCATCCCATATCCCATCCCATTCCATCCCATCCCATCCCATCTCATGCCATCCCATGACATGCCATGCCATGCATGGCACGCATCCCATCGCACTGCATTCCATCTCATATCCCATGCCATGCCATGCCATCCCATGCCATCGCATGCAATCCCATCCCATCCCAAACAGTAATTAATAATAAGAAATCAAAATATAAAAGACAGTAAATATTAAAAATAAATATTAAAAAGTAAAAAAGTAAAAATAATACATACTAAAGAGTAGGGGTGCAACGAATCACAACTTCACGGTTCGGTTCGGTTTCGTTTTCACATTTCGGTTCGGTTATTTTCGGTTCGAAATATTTGCGATCATTTACAAATCTTATAACACCAAACAGAAGTGCACATTTAACAATCAGACTGGTTTATAAATATTAAATAATAATGTCACTAAAATTCTTGAACAACAAACCTTTAATATACAATACCACAATGTTAGGCAAATTCAACAAAACTTTGTACAGGAAATTCAAATTTTGACTTCAGTAAAAGTATTGCACAATCGCAGTGCGCGTATCTCAAAAGCGTATATTCGGGTATATATAAAATGTGGAACCGAAAACGCGAGCCGAAAACGGAACGAACGGTTTCGAATATCCGAATGGTGGCGGCAAAAAACCGTGGTTTTCGTTAACCGGCGGTTAACGCGATACACGCACAAACTTAATATCGAGAAAAGACAAGAGACGCTGTTCAAAATCATAACATATATCACCAACAGGTGGCGAGAGTGTTTCAAGATGTCAGCGCCTATGAAAACTAGAGGTGAGAAACAAAACAGTATTTATTTTATTTATTTATGGATGTAAATTACTTTAACTTTTGTCTGTGATGTGTGCAATCATTTTAATAAATGTCAAAGGTGCTAAATATAAGCCCTGTTAGGTATTATATTGATTAGATTAGATTTACCTTATGCATAATACAAGCCAACGGTCGTTTGACAAGTTAATTACTAAATTAGTAATGACTTATGTAATGTGACTATGTGACGTCAGTATGTGACTGTGACAGCGATCGAGTGACTGTGACAGCGATCGAGTTACTGTGACAGTGTGGGTGACTGTGACAGTGTATGTGGCTGTGGCAGTGTGAGTGACTGTGAAAGCGATCGAGTGACTGGTAGTGTGGCTGAGAGGGTCTATATCCCCAGGGTACCCTACTGCCGGAACGTACGGCTCAGGGATAGAGAAGACCAGAACTAGGGTTCTCCAAGCTTTCACATTATAGCATGGCGGGTGCTGCCTTGACGGATCACCGAAGGCGGTTTGCGTGCTAGGGTGGTCCGGGGGCTATGATATTTAGAGTGGCGGGTGCATTTTAGGATGGTGGGGCTCGACGATAGCCTGGCGGGCCGCCAGGCCATAAGTGCTCTTGGAGAACCCTGGGAACGTACCCTGGCACTATCTAATATGCCAGATTGTACCTCGCCTACTCCACTAACGAGTCTAGGGAGTCACCTACGCCTACTCTCTAACCCTAACCCTAACCATATCAAATAAATACCAGGGTACGTTCTGGCAGTACCCTGGGGGACATAGACCCTATGAGCGTAACTAACAGCATGAGTGACTGTGATACTGATAGTGTGAGTGATTGTGACTGTTAGTGTGACATTGAGAGTGACTGTGACAGTATGAGTGGCTGTGACTGTGACAGCATCAGTGACTGTGACAGTGTGAGTGACTGTGACAGTATGAGTGGCTGTGAGTGTGACAGCATCAGTGACTGTGACAGTATGAGTGACTGTGACAGCATGAGTGGCTGTGAGTGTGACAGCATCAGTGACTGGGACTGTGACAGTGTGAGTGTGAGTAACTGTGACAGCATGATCGAGTGACTGTGATAGTGTGAGTGTGACTGTGAGCGTCTATGAATGGCCCACATTCACGAATAAATCCCTGGCCCTTGTGTGCGTGATTACATACTACTGGCTCATTGCACCACTCGTCTGGCGGCTGGACAGCTAGTTGCTTGGTGTGTCAATTCCTACAGTGTTTTAATAACATGGTTGCTCTTGTACATTTTTGCTAGCTAATTGGCTGTGCTCAGATTACCGTATCTTAGCTACGATAATTTGATATACACACGATAGTTCTACAGCTTGCTAACTACTTACATCTATCACATCGATATTTGGATAAGGTTGATTTACGCAGACGGTAAAAGTATTAATGGATAACATAACAAAAATTCCCCTGACATTACGCGCGTAGAATACATTAGTTAAAACGCAAGTCATACCTGTCACCATTGGAAAAATCTATGGTGGGTTTTCACTCACACCTGTTATTATAGTATTGTAGTTAATCTGTACAGTACCGGTGAGCTGCTATGCTCATATGTAATTAAAACCATTTATAAAACAAAACAAAAACAAAAACATTCTTGTTAGTTAATACGTAATTAATCTCTCAACAAAAAATGAGTAAATATCTTCTTACGGGCAAATAGAAAGTTTAAACTTCGTTATAATCGTGTAGATCCAAGTCCAAACCCTCATGTTGATATGCTTTTTTGTGATCATCATGTCTGTTGTGTTATGACATATCCAATATGAAACGTTTTACACTCTTGCCACTTATATAACCACTTACATTACATTACTTGAATCAGCAGGCATCTTTCATTTGTGTTCTTGACACTCAATAATTCATGGAACATGTGACATCTTCTGCATCGCCCATTCTGTCAGTTCCGGGTACTGCTCGACATACCGAGTTAAGGCGGCACTAGCAGCAGCCAGCCTTGTCTGTAGTGTGCCCATGCCTCACATTCCTTTCTTATCTTATCTCATGTGGTAAACGTTTGTAGCAGTGCATGTGTAGTGAATGCAAGCATATGTTTTTTTACTAACATAAATGGCGGAGCATAAATCACCAGGTGCTTTTATATTCAGTTATATACAAATGAAACAAAATAATCTAATTAAAATCATTTACTGCTCTGACACACAACTGTAAAACTAGAAATATGTAAATACATAGATTAATCATGATCATGTATTAACTTATTAAGTTATTAACGTACAGAATTTTGAGACGGTCTTCCTGGATGTTCCTCATAGTTTCCGCGACAAATTCAATACTCCTAGTATTGCCTTGCATAAAAGAAAGTATCTACCCCTATGTCCTAAACATGTTCTTAGAACACGTCCTGCATGATTACTTGAACTATTCAAATACTGTATCGATTGAATCTTTTCCCTTGGTTAACTTCAGTTACATGATATGCCAATTGTTTTTGTGAGACCTTCCGCTACATTTTGTAAATGGTAACTTGGCTATGAAGTAATGGATATGCGCTGCTGCCAGTCTAGAACCGCTGTGTCACTCAATGAGATTGCTTTTGTCTCGAGTTTTCACAATTCCGAAGACAATTGTCGACAACATTGAAGAAATGTGGCTGTGTTATTAGGCTATTATATATACCAGCACCAACTGTGGTAATGTTATACTGGAGTCATAACCAGTAATAGGTCTAGTAGCGTGAGATCTTCTGTCTACATGTTTTTATTTTTGTCCTATTTGTGTGGGATGATACAACCAGAGGAGTGGAGAGATTAAATATATTATTTGTAAGTTACATTATAATATAATAATATATATTATTATCTATATAGGTGAATACCCGGCCTTGCCCGTGGAAATCAGTGGCGTTACTCAGTGGTGACTGCTTGGTTGAAAGAAAAAATACCCCAAAAATCGAACATTGCTATCTATCCATGCATCTCATCGATGCATCCATCCCAATACTCCCATCCATCTAACGCCATCCCATCCTTATCTCAATGCCATCTCATCCCATCCCATCCATCTCATGTGCCATCCCATGACTAGCCATGCCATGCCATCCCATCGCACCGCATCCCATCGCACCGCATCCCATCCCATCCCATCCCATATCCCATCCCATTCCATCCCACCCATCCACTCTCTATGCCATCCCATGGACATGCCATGCCCATGCCATGGCACCGCATCCCATCGCACTGCATTCCATCCCATATCCCATGCCATGCCATGCCATCCCATGCCATCGCATGCAATCCCATCCATCCCAAAGCAGTAAATATAATAAGAAATCAAAATATAAAAGAACAGTAAATATTAAAAATAAATATTAAAAGTAAAAAGTAAAAACAATACATACTAAAGAGTAGGGGTGCAACGAATCACAACTTCACGGTTCGGTTCGGTTTTCGGTTTCACATTTCGGTTCGGTTATTTTCGGTTTGAATATTTGCGATCAATTACAAATCTTATAACACCCAAACAGAAGTGCACATTTAACAATCAGACTGGTTTATAAATATTAAATAATAATGTCACTAAAATTCTTTGTGAAAAAAACCGTTTAAATATAACAATACCAAATGTTAGGGCAATTCAACAAAACCTTTTGTACAGGAATTCAATGACTTGACTTCAGTAAAAGTATTGACAATCGCATGTGGCGTATCTCAAAAGCGTATATATCGGGTATATATAAAATGTGGGGACCGAAACAGAGGCCGAAACGGAACGACGACGTTCGAATATCCGAATGGTGGCGCAAAAACCGTGTGGTTTCGGTTAACCCGCGGTTAACCGATACCACCACTACTAAAGAGGTAGGGTAATGGGAAAAAAGGAAAAGAGGGAAAAATAAGTTTCTTCCAGCTAGGATCGACCCGGAATCCCGGTGTAGGAGACGGAGTGTTCTAGCGATTAGGCCACTGCGCCGTTAAGTGTATACCCATGGATTCACACGCACGTGGGTGTTGCTATCCCCGGCGTGGAGGGAGGTCACGTGATAACGTTGACGATGACGTTTCAAACGTTAACCCTAACGGTAACCTCACTCCAACACCGCCAACACTAACCCTAACACTAAATATATATGGTCGCCGCGCGCTATATATAGGCATTGTGATCCAAAAAATTAATCTTATGTGGGGGACAGATATCATGATGCAAAAACCCTACCCTAACCTAATCCTAACCCTAACCCTAACTACCCTAACCCTAACCTCTAACCTAATCCCTAACCCTAACCCTAACCCTGACCCTAACCCTAATCCCAACACTAGTGCTGCCACGTTGCGGTCACCTCCCTCCACGCCCGGGGGATAGCATTACCCCACGTACGTGATGTTAATCTGTACGCACCACCATCTATTGATGAATAGAATTTTTATGCATTTTTAACTTTTTTAAATTTTTGTTTTAGCCAGAACCACCTCCCAGACGTGCTGATTATGAAAATATCTTTAGTTTTCCTCTAGGCTGCGGAGCTCTCTAGTTATGCGAGTATGGACTAATTCGGCTGAACAACCTGCCGGTTCTTTTTATTACATTAGATGGGAGCTATCACATTAGATCACTATTTATCTCATCACAAATGACAAACACTGCACCCCGACGGCGTGTTTATCCGCGGGCAAGCTTCGCAAGTTATTCACGAACGGGTTGTCACCATTAATTGACTTCATTGACTCCGCCTGATAATTTCTCCAAATTAATTAATAGCTGCAAAAACCGTGGTTTTCGGTTAACCGCGGTTAACCGATACACCACTACTAAAGAGGTAGGTAATGGGAAAAAAAGGAAAAAAGGGGAAAAATAAGTTTCCCAGCTAGGACTCGAACCCGGAATCCCGGTGTAGGAGACGGATGTTCTAGCGATTAGGCCACTGCGCCGTTAAGTGTATACCCATGGATTCACACGCACGTGGGTGTTGCTATCCCCCGGGCGTGGAGGGAGGTCACGTGATAACGTTGACGATGACGTTCAAAACGTTAACCCTAACGGTAACCCTCACTCCAACACCGCCAACACTAACCCTAACACTAAATATATATGTGTCGCCGCGCTATATATAGGCATTGTGATCCACAAAAATTAATCTATGGTGTGGGGACAGATATCATGATGCAAAAACCCTAACCCTAACCCTAATCCTAACCCTAACCCTAACCCTAACCCTGACCCTAACCCTAATCCTAACACTAA
>NW_014577826.1:67748-72305 GCF_000485595.1 Priapulus caudatus
TGCCATGCCATGCCATGCCATGCCATCCCATCCCATTGCACCGCATCCCATCCCATGCCATCCCATCCCATCCCATCCCATGACATCCCATGCCATGCCATGCCATGCCATCCCATGCCATGCCATGCCATCCCATCCCATCTCATCCCATCCCATGACATCCCATGCCATGCCATGCCATGCCATGCCATGCCATGCCATGCCATCCCATCCCATTGCACCGCATCCCATCCCATCCCATCCCATCCCATCCCATCTCAAACAGTAACAAATAATAAGATAATCAAATAATAAGATAGCAAAAGATAAAAGACCTTAAATATAAAAAATAGAAAAGTAAAAATAATACATACTAAAGAGGAAAGAAGAAAAAAGGGGAAAATAAGTTTCCCAGCTGGGACTCGAACCCGGAATCCCGGTGTAGGAGACGGATGTTCTAGCGATTAGGCCACTGCGCCGTTAAGGGTATACCCATAGAAATAATATAGATAACTTTAATTTAGAATAATATTGATAGAGAAATAATACTAATAGAGAAATAATATAGAAATAATATAAATAATATAGATAACATAGATAATGGTTATATATATTATTTCTATGGGTATACCCAAAGGATTCACACGTACGTGATGTTAATCTGTATGCACCGCCATCTATTGATGAATAGAATTTTTATGAATTTTTAACTTTAAAAAAATTTTGTTTCAGCCAGAACCACCTCTCAGACGTGCTGATTCTGAAAATATCTTTAGTTTTCCTCTAGGCTGCAGAGTTCCCTAGTTATGCGAGTACGGACTAATTTGGCTGAACAACTTTATATATATAGATAGATGATATATGCACATGAACGGACGCAGGCACGCACGGACGCACGCACGCACACACATTGCTGTGTTAGTTCAACTTCACTGGTTCAACTTCAGGGTCACTGAAATTATATTTTAATGTTAAAATTTTTGGTGCTCGTACTTATTCGTGGTGCCTATTGCCACAAGCAGCCGTTAACAATAAGCCTACATGCACACGTGTGTGTGTGTGTGTGCGTGCGTGCATGTGTGCGTGCGTGCGTGCGTGCGTGCGTGCCTGTGTGAGTGATTTCCTATTTGAAAAGTTTTATTGTCACGGGAGAAAAGTCGGTTTGTAAAATCGATGATAAAAATCGATGATAAAATTCGGCGGTCTAAAGCAACATTTGTAACGCTAAGGACATTTATACACGACTTAATGTTACACTCCCCTATAGTCCTCCTCATTTTGGATTCTGCATACATCCATGCATTGCAGATGTGCAGACTGTAATATTGTGCATTACTAATTGTGAACGTTCATTGGGGTTGAGGAGTCTGGAAACACACACCCAAGATTTCCGAGGAAGGCAAAGCCAAATCGGCACAATATGGGAGCAGCCCAAACCATCTTTGCATAAATGTGGCCAGCTATTGGAATGGTGGGCAGTGGGCAGTGATGGTTTACGGTGGTGCAGAACATAGCACGTGGGATCTAGGGCTGAGTGGTCTGGGGTTCGAGCAACCGGCAGTTAGATGCGATATGATATGACTACTAGGCACTTTAATTTAATTTAATTTTTTTTTTTTTTTAGGGTTAGGGTTAGGGTTTAGGTTAGGTTTAGGGTTTAGGTTAGGTTAGGGTTAGGGTTAGGGTTTTTTTTTTTTTTAAGTGCCTAGTAGTCATATCCTAAGTGCCTAGTAGTCATATCATATCGCATCTAACTGCCGGGTGCGGGGTTCGAATCTCGCCATGGTCAGTGCTGCTGTGCCATTAAGCAAGACTTTATCCCCCGTTGCTTCAGTCGACACCTGCTGTAAAAATAGGTTTAATTATCTCGCTGGCATATCACCCAGGATACCATGAGCAGCATGAATAACCATTCGCTGGACAAAGCATATTATCAAGAGCTAATAATACCAAGCTACTATAATAGGTATTATTAGCTCTTGATATTACGGAAGCCAAAACAATGCAGTTGTAGAGACGCTATACTCAGTGGGAGCCAGAAGGGAAAATGCGAATGATGGTCAAACCCCAGATCATTGGATAATTGGGTCAGCAGGTCAGCAGGTCAGTGGGTTAATTAGCAGGTCGGTTTATTCCCGGTTGGCCTACTCCCAATTCGTCTACACTAAAAATCCACCCATTCCCATTTTGTCTAGCATTAATTTGTCTACTAAATAATCATTTTTAAATGTAATATATATGGTTTGGATTAGCATACATGGACTAGACGGAGTGGCATCCACACTATATACATTGCCCATTATGAGAGTAGACGAAATGGGAGTAGGCAAACTGGGATGTTACCAGCAGGTCAGCTGCTAATAATAAGCTATTATAAGGTCTAAATCTCGTCACAGCGCTAGTTTCACCTGTCGACTGGGTAGCTGTCATTACTAGTTGTGGATGGTCCGAAATATCTGATGATGGTTCTTTGTTATTCACTATCGGCGTTAGGTTCACCTAATCAGGTAGTATAGAAGTTAAGATACTGTACGCTTTTTTTACATTCCATTTGACTGCGACACAGAGAGAAAAAATTTTGGGGGATAGCCGCGAAATCAGTTCGTAAGGTAGTCTG
The DNA here is from genome assembly GCF_000485595.1 of Priapulus caudatus. Lineage (NCBI taxonomy): Eukaryota > Metazoa > Priapulida > Priapulimorpha > Priapulimorphida > Priapulidae > Priapulus > Priapulus caudatus. Next base: position 70,345 of record NW_014577826.1, read on the forward strand.
AACTTTTATGACGATTGAAGACAACTACGGGAGGAAAAGAGTTCCGATGGCACATTGTGTCAACACGGGCGTCACCATGGACTGTAACTGCATTCACTCTGTGGCCCCCGTCTCTTTTGCGAATGAAATGTGGTAATGCCCTTATTGGTTTTGCACTTTTATAGCGATGGCAAAGATGAGCGTTGCATTTCGATCACATGCCGGATTGCGGAAATTCATGAACTTGGCCGCAGGCGATAATGCAACCTTCCGAAATTGCTTGTCAAAAACACAATTTTGGGACGACGTTAGTGCATGAGCATGTAGCAAATTGGAATTGCCGTGATTGGCGTCTGCTGGTAACAGTATAAAGCGAATTTTTTCTCTCTGTGTCGCAGCCGTGATTTAGAAACGTTTAGTATATTTCGGTAGTCCACACCTTGCAAATAAAATTTCCCGAATATTCTTTCCTGGACTATAGCTTGCGGCTGCAAAAGTTTGGCTGCCTAATCAGTTTTCACATATTGTGTACAAGATGCGTGCCAAATTGTTCTTTCTCTATATCATTTTGTACGCGATGAAGGTTTATGCTGAATTTTCGATTTCTTTTTTGATTCGATTTACGATCGGTAAGTATTCCTATCCCGTCGTCACCGTTACCAGCGGCACTGCCTAATAACGCTGCTAAATTATCATCTGTTTATGACACCCATGGCTCCATCTGTTGGCCAAGATTGCTATCATCGATAGCAGTTGAATTAAAGTGTCAAGGACAAAGATGAATTTCTCGAAAATTGTTCGAAGCTTTGCTCGAACATAATCATTCAAAAATGGGCAGTACGATATCCATTTATAGTGACAATATAATTAATTGAGAATTTGTATCACGAAGGCAGCAGCTTAGTTATAAATTAAACGTTTAGTGTCACCCACGGACGTCATGTGTTGTGTTTTCTAATCGATGTACGCAGTTCTGTGCAGAATGGTTGGAGAGGGCCACGTAGTCAGTCTGATGGGCAGAGCTCCTAGCCTTGGTAAACATACGGGGAAAATGAAGATAGACACATAGACAAGAGAGCATTCTAGTCGACGGGGAGGTGGGAAGGCTGGCAGGGAAGCCGTTAGCAGCACAGCTGGAAGGGAGCCGCATAGGCAATGCAGTAAATTTGATGGTCAAATATAATATATAGCCTGCGACGCGCCAACGCTGCTATTCAAACAACACTGTTCACATACAATTTTTTCGCAAAAGCTACGTACGTCCATTCGGTGAAACACGGACCTGCTGTATTTTTCAATTCGCAGAAGTATTTGATATTAGCCGTAGTAAAGTTGTTGTTCGTCGTTAAAACATCGATGTGGACGCTCCGACACGTGACGGAATACAGTTAATAATTGTGGGAGTTGTGAAATAACTCATTACTAGCGTGCGTGATTGTGGCTTCTTTTTTTAATTGCATGTCTAGCCCGGCACTTTTCTAATTAACGAAGTTCGAGTGCTTTCGCGCTCTCTCTCTCTCTCTCTCTCGGTCTCATCTCCTCCGGCCTCGTCATCTCTCTTCGTCTCTCTCTATCCTCTCCTCTCTCTGCTCTTCTCTCTCTCTCCCGGTCCTTGCCTTTTCTCATCTGTCGTCGCTCTCTCTCTCGTCACAGCTTTCTCTTGCTCCTCTCTCCGGCCTCTCTTCATTTCTCTCTCGTGTCTCGCTCTCATACTCTCTCTCTCTCTCTGTCGCTCTCTCGTCATCTCTCTCTCGCCTGCTCTCGCTCTCTCTCTCCTCTCGTCTCTCTTCTTCTCTCTCTCTTCTCGTCTCGTCTCCTCGTACGTCTCTCGGCCCTCTCGTCCTATCCTCCTCTCTCTCCTCTCTTTCGTCTCATCTCTCTACCTCTTCCTTTCTGCTCTGTCTCGCTCTTCTCTCTCTCGCTTTTCTTATGCTCTCCTCTCCCTCTCTTTGCCTTTTCTCACGCTCAACTCCGGCCATCTC
>NW_014577826.1:74963-78731 GCF_000485595.1 Priapulus caudatus
GTGTGTGTGTGTGTGTGTGTGTGTGTGTGTGTGCGTGCCCGCGCGTGTGTATTTATATGCGTGCGTGCGTGCGTGCATGCGCGCGCGTGAGTGTGCGCGCGTGTGTGTGCGCGTGTGTGCGTGTGCTCGTGCGTGCGTGCGTGCGTGTGTGTGAGCGTTCTGATCGTGCACACGTGCGTGCGTGCGTGTGTACGTACACGGGCGTGCGTGCGTGCATGCGCGCGCGTGAGTGTGCGCGCGTGTGTGTGCGTGTGTGTGCGTGCGTGCGTGCGTGCGTGCGTGCGTGCGTGCGTGCGTGCGCGCGCGTGTGTGTGCGTGCCTGCACGTGTGTATTTATCTGCGTGCGTGCGCGCGTGCGTGCGTGCGTGTATGTAGGGGAGGGGGGGTTCGAGTGCACGCGTCGCTCACCTTGACTATCGCGAGTGTCGTCGTTCCGTTGCGTAGAGGAAGACGGCTGGCGACCATGGCGGGGAGGCGCGCACACGGTTACACGGGTTGCCTGCCTGCATGCCTCCATACACGTTCTCGGGTCAATGATGGGACAGTTATACCGCATTATACAGTTATAGACGTATTAGAAAGGGAGCTGACACCGTACCCGATGACCGCCCCGCCATCTATTGGCCACTCTCGGAGTCGCTGGGAGGTCGACAGCAAACCCGAACCTCTCTATACAATACTGTATCTGCAGATTTTAATCGCACGCATAGCGTTTCTTTCTCCCGCCCGCCTTCATCCCCCCCTCCCCGTCGGGGTCCGGAGGTTGAGGGAGGAGGTGGATGATGGGTTACTTTTAGGGGCTATAACTACGACGACGTCGCTGGTTTCAGCGTCCCGATATATTTTACACGTCGTGGCTTTCTCACTCGCGCTCGTCTGCCATTAAAAATATCAAAGAGGCTCCCAATAATAGCACTTACGGTTCAGAGACCTGTCCAAACTCCGAATGAACCTGGCAAATATGCAGCTCGGCGGATATTCACTGATTGTGTCGGAGAAGAATATGGTTGCCATGGAAACGAGACAGATTTGCAGATTTTATTGCAAATGAAGAAATGTGAGTTGGGAATAGAAAATGGCATTATCAGGCGTAGAGGCGGTGCGCGTTGCCGTGCAGGAGTGCATGTAAATAGAAGGAAGGGCTGAAGCTTCGTCACACTACGGCTAATAAACCCATCCGTATCTCTATTTGCCACGCGACAGCTTCCCCCCGTGGCTCGTCCCTTCCCTCGCCGCCTGTACCTCGCCGGGGGGAGAGAGGAGGAGGAGGAGGTCAACCCCTCCTCTCCATCATCCTGTTTCTACTCCTCCTCCCTCCTGCTTCTCCTTTCCCTCCTCCTCCTTCTCCCCCTCCTCCTCCTCCCCCTCCTCCTTCACTCCCTCCCTCCTCCTCTTCCTCATCCGCTCCTCCCTCCTCCTGCATCCTCCCCCCTCCTCCTCCCCTTCTCCCCCTGCTTCGCACCTCTCCCTTCTCCTCTCCTCTCCGTCCTCCTCCTCCTCCTCTTTCCCTCCTCCTCCTCCTCCCTCCTCCTCCTCCTCCTCCCTCCTCCTCCTGCCTCCTCCCCTCCTCCTCCTCCTCCTTCTCCGGCAGGAAGTGCTCCCGTGGTGAGGGGCGCTGGTGGGTGCACTGTGGGCGAGCGTGCTGGAGTCGGCAACACAGACGTCGACGTGCAGTGGGAATGTGTTTCGGTGATGGGGTGGGTGCTGGAGTTCAGGGGTGTGGGGTGGGCGGACGGTGCTGGGGTTGACGGGGGTGCAGGGTGGGGGAGGTGGCTCGGGGTTTGAGGGGTGTGCGGGGTGGGGAGGTGTTGGCTGGTTTGAGGGATGTCAGGTACGGGGGTGGCGGACGCTTGAGGGTGTAGGGGTCGGAGAGGTCGGCTGGGGTTGAGAGGGTGTAGGAGGTGGGGACGGTGGCATACGGGAGGCTCTGAGGGGCTCCGTGTAAGGGTTGGGGAGTTGATGGGGTGAGAGGTGTAGGTGGGAGGTTGCATGGCAGCTTGAAGCGGCGTGTAGCGGTGGCGGAGGTTGAGGGGGTGTCAGGGTTGGGGCGAGGTTGATCGGGTGTGAGATGGGTGCTTAAAGGGGTTGGGGAGGGGTTGATGCGATTTGAGGGGTGTAGGGGGGACGGTTGCAGGGGTGTGGGGTGGCGCGGAGGTGCTTGGGTTTGCCGGGGCTGCTAGGTCGAGGTCTTGGTTGCAGGTGGAGGTGCTCCGCTGGGTATGGAGGCGGTGCTAGGGTGGGGAGGTCGGCTGGGGTTGAGGGTGTAGGTGGGAGGTGGCTGGTTTGCAGGGGGTGCGTACGGTGGCCGGAGGTTGGCCTGGGGTTGAGGGGGGTGTACGGTCCGGAGCGTGGCTGGGCTGAGCGGGCTGGGAGGTGCTGGGGTGAGGCCGTGGCGGAGGTGGCGTGGGCTTGAGGGGGTGTAGCGGTGGAGCGTGGCTGGGTTGAGGTGTAGCGGTGGGGGAGTGCTGGGGTTGAGGGGGTTTAGGGTTGGGGAGTGGCTGGTGTTGAGGGGTGTGGGAGGTGGCTGGGTGTGAGGGGTGTAGGGTGGGGGAGGTGGCTTGGGTGAGGGGGTGTAGGGTTGGGGAGGTGGCGGGGTGAAAGGGGGGTGTAGGGGTGGGGAGGTGGCTGGGGTTGAAGGGGTGTAGGGTTGGGCAGGTGGCTGGGGTGAGGGGTGGAGTGGCTGGCGGTTGAGGGGGGTTGGGTGGAGGTGGCTTGGGTTACGGGGTGCGGAGGTGGCTGGGGTGAGGGGGTGTAGGGTTGGGAGGTGGCTGGGGTTGAGGGGGTGTAGGTGGGAGGTGGCTGGGTTAGGGGTGTAGGGTTGGGAGGTGGTGGGGTGAGGGTGTAGGGTTGGGAGGTGGACTGGGTTGAGGGGTGGGGAGGTGCTGGGTTGAGGGGTGTGGGGTGGGGAGTGGCTGGTTGAGGGTGTAGGAGTTGGGAAGTGGCTGGGGTTGAGGGGGTGTACAGGGTTGGGGAGGTGGCTGCATCGGGGTTGAGGGGTGGAGTGGCTGGGTGTGAGGGTGGGAAGGTGCTGAAGTTGAGGGGGTGTAAGGGTGGGGACGGTGGTGGGGTTGAGGCGTGTAGATGGGGAAGGTGGCATGGGTGTTGAGGGTCGTAGGATGGGAAGGTGGCTTGGGGTTGAGGGGGTTGAAATGAGGCGGGGAAGGTGGTTGAGTATGACTGAAGGCGGGGGGGGTAGCTAGGGTGGCTGGACTTGGAGCGAACCGTGGGGACGGAGGGGCTGGGGGCAGGGAGCAACTGTTGAACATAGGATGTGTCTCAGTTGGAAGATGCTGTGGGGGAAAGGGGGAGGAGCAAAAGAGGGGAGATCGTGTTCTCCCCCCAAAATTATATATAATAATAACAGATTGTGTTGACGGTTCGAAATAACCGGAAATTTTCGAGTAACCAGGGCGCGTTGAAAAATAATTGCGGGCGTCGTAGAGAAACATACATGTAACGTTGGCACATGGCCGACAATGTCATGTATAGCAAGCAAGTCATAGAGCGTCTGCTCGTGTTAATGTATAATTGCATTGGGCAGGTGGCTGTTCTGTGCGAGCCGTCCCAAGATTGTACTCATGGATCGGATCGCTCTCTGTTATAAAACAGATCGGTTCGCGACCTTTGAAAAGAACAGTCTTGATCATTGAGCAGAGAGAGAGAGAGGAGAGAGCGAAGACGAGCAACCAGGAGCCGAAGAGAGAGAGGCAGAGAGAGGCGAAGGAAGAGAGGAGAGAGGAGAGAGGACTGAGGTGAGGAGAGAGAGGA
>NW_014577826.1:78756-80163 GCF_000485595.1 Priapulus caudatus
TCTCTCTCTCTCTCTCTCTCTCTCTCTCTCTCTCTCTCTCTCTCTCTCTCGCGCTCTCTCTGTCGCTCTCTCTATCTCTCCCTCTATCTCTCCCTCCTCGCATCTCTCTCTCTCCCCCCTATCTATCTCTTCTTCTCCTTCTCCCCCAGTCTCTCCCCTATCTATCTCTCCTTCTCCTTCTCCTCTAATCCCTCTCCTATCTATCTCTCCTTCTCCTTCTCCTTCTCCTTCTCCTATAATCTCTCCCCTATCTCGCTCTCCTTCACCTTCTCCCCTCGTCTCTCCCCTATCTATCTCTCCTTCTTCTCCCCTAGTCTCTCCCTTATCTCTCGCTCCTTCTCCTTCTCCCATAGTCTCTCTCCCCTATCTATCTCTTATCCTTCTCCCCTAGTCTCTTCCCTATCTATCTCTCCTTCTCCTTCTCCTTCTCACCTGGTCTCTTCCCTACTCTTCTCTATCTATCTCTCATTCTTCTCCCTCAGTCTCTCCCCTATCTCTCGCTCCTTCTCCTTCTCTCCTAGTCTCTCCCCTATCTCTCTCTCCTTCTCCTTCTCCTTCTCCCTTAGTCTCTCCCCTATCTCTCTCTCCTTCTCCTTCTCCCCTAGTCTCTTCCCTATCTATCTCTCCTTCTTCTTCCCCAGTCTCTCCCCTATCTCTCGCTCCTTCTCCTTCTCCCCCAGTCTCTCCCCTATCTCTCGCTCCTTCTCCTTCTCCCCTAGTCTCTCCCCTATCTATCTCTCCTTCTCCTTCTCCTTCTCACCTAGTCTCTTCCCTACTCTTCCCTATCTATCTCTCCTTCTTCTCCTCTAGTCTCTCCCCTATCTTTCTCTCCTTCTCCTTCTCCTTCTCCCCTAGTCTCTTCCCTATCTACGTGCGCGCGTGGCTGCAAATCAATCCCTCGACAGCAGTCACGCGATCCCCTCTCATTTAAAATTTCTGAAAACAATCGAATCAAAACGTGAAAATGCTTCAGTTTTGCCTGCGAACAATTCGCGAACGATTTTGCCTTCGTTGACCGTAGTCTGTGTTTGTGCGCACGCGTTCTGGTTGTTCATACATGCGTCCGTGGGTGTGTGTGCGTGCATGTGTGTGTGCGCGTGCGTGCGTGTGTGCGTGCCTGCACGCCTGTATTTATATGCGTGCGCGTGTGCGTGCGCGCGCGTGTGTGTGCGTGCCTGCACGTGTGTATTTATATGCGTGCGTGCGTGCGTGCGTGCGCGCGTGCATGCGTGTGCTCGTGCGTGCGCGCGTGCGTGCGCGTGCGTGCGCTCGTGCGTGCGCGTGTGTGCGTGCGTGCGTGCGTGCACGCGTGCATGCGTGTGCTCGTGCGTGCGCGCGTGCGTGCGCGTGCGTGCGCTCGTGCGTGCGCGTGTGTGCGTGCGTGCGTGCGTGCACGCGTGCATGCGT
>NW_014577826.1:81772-83593 GCF_000485595.1 Priapulus caudatus
GAGAGAGAGAGAGAGAGAGAGAGAGAGATAGAGGCGTGGAACTGTACATGTAGTACTTGGGTACTTCACCACGTTGTGCGTACCTGACGCATTTGTTCGTGTGTGCTTGTGCTCATGCGTGCGTGCGTGCGTGCGTGCATGCGTGTGCTCGTGCGTGCGCGCGTGCGTGCGCGCGTGCGTGCGCGTGCGTGCACTCGTGCGTGCGCGTGTGTGCGTGCGTGCGTGCGTGTGTGTCAGCGTTGTGCGTACCTGACGCATTTGTTCGTGTGTGCGTGTGCTCGTGCGTGCGTGCGTGCGTGCGTGCATGCGTGTGCGTGTGCGTGCGCGCGTGCGTGCGCGTGTGTGCGTGCGTGCGTGTGTGTGAGCGTTCTGATCGTGCACGCGCCGGCTTTCACAGAGGGGAAAATATTTCTGCATATCGGATATAAGTGGGCACATTTGCCGGGCTGGCGACTCGGCGAGAATGATTGATCGAGTTGTTTTAACATGCATCCAATTACACGAATTATCTGTGCTAGGTGGGGCAGCTATGTAGCAAGACTAATCATCGTCTGGCATTCATCTCAATCTAGACCGGCAGCCCGCCGCTGTGACGTCACCACGCGAGATCCCAGCGTTCCCGCCTTCCCATTCCCCTTCCCCTCTTCCGCCTTCCCTTCCCTTCCTTTTCTTTCCTTTCGCCCCCCCCCGCCCCGCCGCAGACGATGCGGACCGGATGTCCGGTTGAATGACACCGAGGTCATTATCACGTGCGTGCACCGCATGCATTCCAGTTGTCGGTCACCTAGGAGGCTAGGAGGGGGTAGGGGGAGGGAGGAGGAGGTAGGGGGAGGGAGGAGGAGGGGTGTTGCCTTGAAGGAGGGTACTGTGTTTGGGTGTCGGCCGTCCTGTGTGTCAGTCTGGCATCGGTGTTGTTTTCTCGCCGCGCTGGCTATGATAAGACGCAGCGTGTCAGCGATGGGTAGCGACCGGTGGCAGTCTAACTGTGGTGTTTCTCACTATTCCCCCATGCGATGATCGACGCATGGCCGTGTTAGTCGGTGCCAAGGTTGTGATTCGGAAAGCGAATGTAAGTCAGCCGCAATGTTGACTTGTTAGCGTGGCTAATTCACAGAGATGAGCAGAGACGGGCCAGACGGAGATAGAGAGCTGCTTGTCTCGGCAGATCAGTCGTCACATGGCATGTCCCGCACTCGCTAGTACTGTCACAACGACACCGTACATGTTTCGGTGTCACTCATTGACGACTGTAGACACCTGACTGACTGCGACCTTCTTTGAGCAAAAGAAGGCGAGTGTAGAATGAAGTGAATCCAAGGCAATGTATATATATATATATATATATATATATATATATATATATAAATTGTACTCTGTAGATAAATTAAAGACAAGACATCACTTTTAGCTGTTACTCCGAGTTTCACGCTTACGCGATCATCAGACAGACTTTAATGAAGAAACCCCAGCACGGGCGCCGCCGTCAGTCGCTCGTCGTTTAATTTCCACGAATTCAGCGTTTCGGGGAATTCGTCTGCGGGCGCTGGCAGACGATCAGGTGCCAGCGCAGCGTTGAGACGCTGACGCAGCGTGACGACGCTGACGCAGGAGACATCCGAGCAGCGTCGCTAGATTGCCTAAAATTGTTGGCTATGTCGTAGGTTTCGCTATGACGTATGTTTTGCTATGACATATGTTTCGTTATGACGTAGGTTTCGCTATGACGTAGGTTTTGTTATGTCGTAGGTTTCGCTATGACGTATGTTTCGCTATGACGTAGGTTTCGCTATGACGTATGTTTCGCTATGACGTAGGTTTCGC
>NW_014577826.1:85265-87851 GCF_000485595.1 Priapulus caudatus
ATATATACATATATTATAAATATATCTGTGACATTTTACCGCAATTTGCCTGCTGACAACTTTGATGTGAAATCTCAGAATTAATGAACATGTAGGCAGCTTATTCTAAGCCGTCCGCGATGACAGATTCTTCTTCATTGGGCCAGTTAGCAGATAGCTGTACTCCCTTCTCTTCACGTACGTAAATACCACACACACACACGCGAACACACACACACACACACACACACACACACACACACACACACACACACACACACGTACGCACGCACGCACGCACACACCGCTAATTGCACTGGTACTGATGATGTTTCACAGCGTGTGTGGAATAGCTACGTGCGCCATACCAATAATAGATACTACAGACTACATACGTAATAATAAGTATAATATAATATAACTTGATATATATGTATAATAAGTATACGTACTAATAAGTATACATACGTATAAGGAGTGACGTGCGTGTTGAATTTAATATTATTATTTTTTTACAATTTTTACTTGATATTTACTGTAACTACTATTTGACCGAACGACTTTCCGATGCGTAATACAACTAAGACTGGCCTAACCCGTAAACCAATAATGATATAATATATTGCAATCCTTCCTCTCTTAAAATTAATAAATAAGAAACACCCCAGGCATCTGTAACCTGTGGGTGAAAGTCTGTCAGGCGCAACTTAATTAGAGGATGTACATCTAGAGGTGGCGCCACTGGCGCTGTAATCGACGACAGTTTCAAACACGTGTTAAAAATATCTTTAGTGAATATTGCACCATGAAATTTTGCATGTGGTATTATTTAGACCCGACGTAACTGAAAATGTTCATTACGTTTACAGTAACATTTCAATTTGAGTTTATAACTGTTTTTGGCTAAATTCGATCGCCAGATATCGAACTGCCGCCTATTTATACGTTCAGACGAGATCAGTAGGTCGTTAACGCATTCAGACAAGCAGACAGCACTGTTTAACAACTACCGACGTACGCCAGTCAGAAATAAAATGCGTGTATTATGCGATAGTAAGTAACATGCCTGTGCATACGCTCTCCTTTCTTCGGAGTTGAGAAGGAAATGGTGACTGAGATGTTTTCGAGGGAAAAAATCCGGACACGTACCAGTGAGTTTTTAAATTCCTTTTGTATATAAGATCGCTGGCCATTATACGCTGACGTTCGAATTGACGCCGCTACCCCCTCCCACCGACCTCCTACCCCCTCCCACCGACCAGTTTCGCTATGACGTAGGTTTCGCTATGACGTAGGTTTCGCTATGACGTAGGTTTTGCTATGACGTATGTTTGGCTATGACGTAGGTTTTGCTATGACATATGTTTCGCTATGACGTATGTTTTGCTATGTCGTATGTTTCGTTATGTCGTAGGTTTCGTTATGACGTATGTTTCGCTATGTCGTAGGTTTCGCTATGACGTATGTTTCGCTATGACGTAGGTTTTGCTATGTCGTATGTTTTGCTATGACGTATGTTTCGTTATGACGTATGTTTCGTTATGATCGTAATTTTCGTTATGACGTAGGTTTCGCGATGTTGTAGGTTTCGCTATGACGTAGGTTTCGCTATGTCGTAGGTTTTGCTATGACGTATGTTTCGCTATGACGTAGGTTACGTTATGTCGTCGGCTATGCCTTAGGTTTTCCCTAGAACCGTCTGCGCCGCTGGTGCGCATGCGCGGCGACGAACACGCGTCGTCGTCGATTTCTCAACGGGTCATTAAAAATGCGTTTTAATTTCAGAGCTCGCTGAGGAGGGTTAGAGAGCAGGGGGTCGTTCTGATGTCATTAGCCACACGCAGGCTCTCACTTCATTAGGCCCGACTCGTAACAAAAAAAACAAAAAAACAAAGAAAATTAGTCTGTTATACGGTGGCGCCATCGCTGAATGACTTAATTGGCTTTGCGCGGCAGATTCATTAATTTTATGGTTTATGCTTTAATGAAATCTGAAATCGTATTTCTGTGTAATTAAACGAGAGCATCGCTTTGAAGTCGGCGTTTTGTTCGTGTGGCCTGGCGTCGCTGTCGCAATCATTGATGGCGTGCTCGTCGGGCTATGTGCTAATATTGAAATCGAACGCGCAGCGAGAGAGAGAGAGGGGGGTGTGCGTGTGTGACGTGCCATGAGCGTGATCTCTTTTACACACAGTGCGTCGAGCTCATAGGGTCTATGTCCCCCAGGGTACTGCCCTGCCTGAACGTACCCTGGGTACGGTCTGGTGTACCGGAACGTACCCTGGTAACTATCTGATATGGTTAGGGTTAGGGTTGGGTTAGGGTTAGGGAGTAGGCGTAGGCGACTCCCTAGACTCGTTAGTGGAGTAGGCGAGGTACGGTCCGGCATATTAGATAGTACCAGGGTACGTTCCGGCAGTACCCTGAGGGACATAGACCCTCTCCGCGTGAGTCGCGCACTGCCGTAGTTAAATATCTAATTCGGTCGGTCGACACGGCCCAGCGGGAAGACGTCGGCATAACATTATCTTGAGACGTAACTCGAGACGGCCACGCCGGCGTCGTCGTCGTCGGCGGCGGCAGGAGAAACGGATCCGCGTAGATTCT
>NW_014577826.1:91193-92426 GCF_000485595.1 Priapulus caudatus
CCGTATTAACACCGCCAGGACAGATGGCCACAATCTTACTAACGCATAAAAACCCCGAGTCGGATAAAATTGGTAAAATGGAAATACATTCTTGTCGATAGTCCGCTACATTTTGTGCGTGCGAAATTCGCCCAGTGATGAACTTTCCTGAATGCGTTCGCATTCGAGAAAACTTCATATGACAGATGACTTCATACATCAAATCCTTGTAATTGGAACTAGATGTGTAGATTCTCTGCTAATTACGTCAATTGTTTTTTTATGCAAAAATTCTGTTACTGCTTTAGGGCAATTGTGTGTTTAGTAAATATTCGCCTCTTTTTCTTAACAGGTCGATGTTCAGGGTTAAACGTCCTGTGCGCTACGGACTGCTGAATGTCGGAAGACGCTTGTGTTTACACTGCAAGATGGGCGCGAGCGTCCAATCCAGGTGCCAGAATCTTGCTCGTCCTGCACGTCGCTGCAGCCTGACTACGACAGACTGCCTCCCAACCTTGAGTCGACGTAAAATGTTTGTGTTCACCGCCCGACAGCGTTGCGAACTGAAAAACCGGCGCCCGTCTACGCAGCGACACAACCCGCTTTCCTCGACGTCCACTGGATACACGTCACCATGACCTAACGCTCGAACGACTAGTTGGCTGCGACAGCGAGACAGCGCCTGGGAGCTGTAAGCCCGACCAATGGATGGCCCCTCGAGTCGCATAAATTCAAGCAACGCAGTACCTAGAGCATAGTCGCCATATGCGATATCCGTGCAGCGATTTGCCGAACTTGTTCAAAAAATAAGCGGTTGGCCGATGGAAGTGGGAGAGTGTTGCGAGCTTTGTGCTCGCAGGCTTGTGGAGAATCGCGCGATAGAGACCACAGGAAAAGCTGACAGCCTGGATGATGGCTTCAACGGTGGTGTGATGATACCGACTTTGGATACAAGGTGCTTGAAACGAAAAATTTCTGAGAAATTTGATGATATCATGATGATATCAAATGATCTGGATTGTTATGTCTGTTGGCCCCGTTCTAAACCTTCCCAACCAGGGTTGAAACCGCTATTTCAATCCATCTTGGCAAAACGTTTGCCATGCCTTGTGAAGTTGTAAATGTAAGGTTTAATGTAAAAAAGTGCAGGTTTCTAGTATTGGCCTCAATTGAGATGAAACAGTTATTTTTCCTCCAAGGTTTGCTGATAATCTTTCTTTACCTGACCATTCTCAGCCAATTGCCTCTCCACGC
>NW_014577826.1:97514-100147 GCF_000485595.1 Priapulus caudatus
GTGTGCGTGTGCGTGTGCGTGCGTGCGTGCGTACGTGCGTGTGTGTGTGTGTGTGTGTGTGTGTGTGTGTGTGTGTGCGTGTGAGTTTGTGTGTGTTTGTGTGTGTGTGCGTGTGAGTGTTATTGTGTAAACGTTTATATGGCAATTTAGCGAGATATAACCTGTCTGCACGCACCCAATACAGGAGATAAGTGGGAGGGAAAGCGCCTGATCTGTTTACGCGTGCAAATCTCCAGATAGGGGTTATTGCCTATTGTGTCAAAGTCCACCGCCGTGTCACCAATCTGGCGCTATTTCTCAAACCCGTCATTTCCGTCTAGGATCATGCGTGGGCTAAGACGCTCGCAGAATCCGTTAATGGCTCTAATATCTGTATAGCGGATATAGAGAGAAGACGTGTGCCTTCATATCGAAGATTCGTGTGCGCATAACAAGATATAGTAGGACGGATAAGCGCATGGATTGTGCACTTTTGGTTAGCTCAATATTTATTACAGTGGTTAGTTACAGCTCGTAAAAGCGCCGACGTACTTTAGTGTTTCTAGTAGTACTTTAGCAAAACCGAAAACCGACGTGCTTTAGACAAGTCTTCACCGCGAGCAGTTGTCGATCATAGCAAGATGTCGCCACCATCGCAAAGCCTTACATTTACCGTCGTCGACGGCGTCGTCTTCGGCGCGTCGCTGCTCGTGTCGGCAGGCATCGGTGTCTACTACGCCATCAGGGGTCGCCACGGTCAGCAGACGACGAGCGACTACTACGTCGGCAATAAAAAGATGAGCATATTTCCGGTCAGCCTGTCTCTACTCGCTAGCTTCATCTCCGCTATCGCCGTCGTTGGCGTCCCCGCCGAAGTCTATTACTACGGACTAGAGATGACCACCTATTCGCTGTCAGGGTTCGTTGCTTTCCCTCTCGCCTGCTTGGTCTACCTGCCCGTCTACCATCGTCTCGCCGAGAAACGTGACGTCACCAGCGCCTACGAGGTAAAGAGTAGTATAGACACAGAGGTTTGGGTGTACACTGACTCTGTTATTCCTGAGCCTCTCTTTCTCCCTCCCTGTCTCGCCTCTCTCTCTCTCTCTCATGTGTGTACGTGCGCGCGTGTATGTGTGCGTGCGTGCGTGTATGTGTGCGTGCGTGGTTACTAGTGGAGAAAGCGTGCGTGATGCCCCCAACGCGCGCGTGTGTTGAAGCTGTAGTTATGGGGGTTCCACGTCCGTGCATATATGTGCATTCGTGTGCGTCCATGCGCGTGCATCTACATGCAAATGTGTTTTTTTGTGAACCGTGTCTGAACCCGCTTGGTAAACCATTATGGGAAAATGCGTGACAACCTTACATCTGTATAGCCGTATGTACACGAGGACAGATGGGCCACAATCTTACTAACGCATAAAACCCGAGTCGGATAAATTGTAAATGGAAATACATTTCTTGTCGATATCGCTACATTTTGCGTGCGAAATTCGCGTGATGAACTTTCTGATGCGTTCGCATTTCGAGAAACTTCATATGACAGATGACTTCATACATCAATCTTGTAATTGGAACTAGATTTGTAGATTCCTGCTAATTACGTCAATTGTTTGTTTATGCAAATTCTGTTTACTGTTTTAGGGCCATGTGTGTTTAGTAAATGATTCCCTCTTTTCTTAAACAGGTCGATGTCAGGGTTAAACGTCTGTGCGCACGGACTGCTGAATGTCGGAAGACGCCTTGTGTTTAACACTGCCAAGATGGCGGCGCGAGCGTCCAATCAGGTGCCAGAATCTGCTCGTCTGCACGTCGCTGCAGCTGACCTACGACAGACTGCTCCCAACCTTGAGGTCGAGCGTAAATTTGTGTTCACCGCCGACAGCGTTGCGAACCTGGAAAAACGCGGCGCCCGTCTACGCAGCGACACGCGCTTTCTCGACGTCTACTGGGATACCACGTCACATGACCTAACGCTGAACGACTATTGGCTGCGACAGCGAGACAGCGCCTGGGAGCTGAAGCGACCAATGGATGGCCTCGAGTCGCATAAATTCAGCACGCAGTACCTAGAGCATAGTCGCCATAGCGATATCCGTGCAGCGATTTGCGAACTTTTCAAAAGAAAGCGGGTGGCGATGGAAGTGGGAGAGTTTGCGAGCTTTTGCTCGCGGCTTGTGGAGATCGCGCGGATAGAGACGCACAGGAAAAGCTACAGCCTGGATGATGGCTTCACGGTGGTGCTGGATGATACCGACTTTGGATACAAGGTGGCTGACGAATTTCTGAGAAATTTGATGATATCATGATGATATCATGATCTGATTTTATGTCTGTTGGCCCTTCTAACCTTCAACAGGGTGAAACCGCTATTTCATCATCTTGGCAAAACGTTTGCCATGCCTTGTGAAGTTTGTAATGTAGGTTAATGTAAAAAGTGCAGTTTCTAGTAGTGGCCTCAATTGAGATGACAGTTATTTTTCTCAAGTTTGCTGATATAATCTTTCTTTACCTGACATTCTCAGCCATTGCCCTCTCACGCGTTCTCTCTCTCTCTCTCTCTCTCTCTCTCTCTCTCTCTCTCTCTCTCTCAAGTCACTCTCCACTCCTGTCTCGCTCTCTTGCCTCTCTTCTCTCTCTCCTCTGTTCCTCTCGTC
>NW_014577826.1:101949-112067 GCF_000485595.1 Priapulus caudatus
TAACCTAAAACGGCCTAAACTAGTAAACCCTTGAACCCTAACCCTAGAAATAATAAAAAAAATAACATTAAAGTGGCAGTGCCCTAGTATCTTAGCATATCATAGGTCGCATCTACTGGCCGGTGTCTCTGCATAATAACTCGCCAGCGCCCCTGTAGGACAGGAACAAAGGAAGAATTCGACACCTGCCATCTACTCGCGTATTTCCGGTTTTTTCCTTGCCATAACTGTCCCTAATATCTCAGCTAACGACCCACTCACCATTCTCTTCGCACGCGGTCTTACAGCCGTTTAAGCATAACCGGATGCCCCTGCCTGCCCGACACACTGTAGCAATGCAGATCATCTTCTTTTTTATACCAAGAGTACTCGAATTTAAATATCCCATCACCGTGCCGAAACCTCGCGGGTCCTGTTGAGCCTATAAATACGTCTTGCTTTTTTGAGATTAAGTAGACACATTTCACCTATCCGCCAGATTGTCATCATATACTTGAAAGTACGCCTCATACGTCTCCCTGTGTACCTGCCCGGAGCACTGCCAGGCTGGCTGTCGTTGTTGCTTGCTGCTGCTCTCAACTGTTGCTAACTACACTGCTGCTTATTCGTTGCTGACATTATTATCTTTTGTTGATTGTTGATATTATGATTGTGTTGATCTGACAACGAGCTAAGGCCGCACGGTGTCCGGCGGAGGTACCCAGGGAGACAGATATTCAGCGTAAAAGCTGGGGCTAGTCAGGCTTCGCGCACGCGCCCCCGACTCGACGCTGAGAAGCCAACTGGATTTCGAGAACTGGTAAGCGATCGGGAACGGAGCGACGTAAGTTGCATACAGTCGGACTGTATCTATTCCAGCAACTAGTGTGCGGCAGTTGCGCAGGCGACAGTCGCGTCGGCTAGTCGACGGACGCCTAAGCACTGCAAGTCCCCAGTGCAATCTGCAGCGCAGTATGTTTCAGACGAGTCGGATTTGCAGCCTGGACATAAGCCCCCCTCTAAGTTACCACTATTGCCATTAAACATGTGATTCAGGGTGAGCTACGTTAATGACAGGAATGCAATTTTGTTGCTGAGTACAAAAATTAAATACATGTTTATATTGGACAGTGCTTGGTTTGATACGCTGGAGGTTATGTTTTCGATTGTTATATGAATAAATGTCATGCGGTATATATTTATATATAAAAACCTTTTCCCTTTTTTCTTCTGGTTACCCCTTACCCAATATGAGTTCTTGGGCTTACGCCAAATAGTGTGATATGTCTTGAAAAACACATATGTTGTCTACTTATGATCCCTCTCAGTTCAAAGCAGATCCACTTAAAATCTAGCCAGGCAAAACTCCAGGTATGATGTGTGTGCATTCGTTCCTTTATAACTATCCTTCTGGAACATCTGGAAAAATTCTAAAATTCAAGTTCGATTCTCTTAGTAACTATTCATGCACGTAAAAAAACCAATTACCAGTTCGAACAACAAGTTAAAATTATGAAAATACGACAAGACAATAAGTTACTCCAAATTGATTTGAGTATACAACATTGCTAAGTTTTTTGGGCATACTTTTACATTCGATTTACGATATTTTTGTCCACAAGCTCTCTCTTACTTGCTATGACACCATGGAAATATAAAGAGACGGATTGCCACACCTAGTCTAACGAGTATATATCGTTCAATTCTATGAACAGGACATACCACTTGCAGCATACGTATATATACTATATATTTATTATATACACGCCATTAGTTCCGCTACACAATGATACACAGTTTGTATTAGTTAATATACTGGTGCTTCTCTGATTCAAATTCAAAATCAATCAAAGTCAAATTCAAATTAAATTCATTACAGCAATATCAACTCAGACCTCACATTGGCAAAAATAATTAATTAATATACTAATTAGTAATTTAATATAATATATAATAACTATAACTATGAGTATTAATTAATCCGCCCCATTCATCGTCTTTCATCTTTCAACTTTCACCTACTGTGTACGAATGAACTACTTCAGAACGAAACAAGTCGAAGTGAGACACGCGACTGATGAATTAGGCAAGACATGGCCTGCCGTTCTTTACATTCAATGCTCGGCTCGGGCCATGCAACCTAGCCCTCCGGCAGGCCTGTGAGACTTCTTATTGCTACGTTGTTTGTCTATGGGCCGTCCAAATGCACGTGTGGTGCTCCACAATATGTAGGAACCGGGCCCACGTATGTTGGCGTATCGTTCTCCGAAATACATGCCTTATTTAACCGCCGCGTACGAAATAATTTAGACCGCCCTGTAAATTTAGGCAAGAACAGCAAGAGCGTGACAGACGACTTTAGTTCAGGGATCGAAACTAGTAACAAGCTGGGTTCATGATAGAGTTGTTACAGCTAGCGTGTCTGAAAACACCCGCCTATTAGATCATTCCCTGATACAAAGTACAATCAAACACTACTCTAAGTATGGTTACCTTTAGTTGACAAGAAGTTAATACAAGAGTTGCACTATTGCGACAATATTATCATCGCCAATAACCACTTGCCTACGCGCGTGGGGGGGGGGCATAACCTATACAGACTAGAGTAGCCTACATAAAGATATACCTTTTATGTACGGTTACTCTATACAAGACTATTCGCTATTGGATTCCACATGTGTTTGTGTGTGTGTGTGTGTGTGTGTAGTGTGTGTGTGTGTGTGGTGTGCTGTGTGTGTGTGTGTGTGTGTGTGTTTTGTGTGTGCGCGTGCGCTGTGTCGCGTGCAGATCAGCGCGTGCCGGCAGTGTGCGTGTGCGTGTGCGTGTGCGTGTGCGTGCCCTGTGCGCCGTGGTCTGAGTGTTATTCGTGTGCGTGTGCGTTCGCTGCGTTGCGTGTGCCGTGTGCGTGTCGCGTGTGCGTGTGCGTGCCTGCGTGGCTGGGCCGTTGCGCGATCTGTGCGTGTGCGTAGTGCGTCGTGCGTGTGCCGTCGTGCGTGTGCGTGATGGTGACCCCTCGCCGTGTTCGCTCGCTCGGCGCGCGCGCGCGTGTTTCGTGTGTGTGTCGTGTGTGCGCCTCCCCGAGGCACCCGGCGCTCCTGTGTGTCGCCGCACCTCCTTCGCGCGCGCGCGCCCTGGCTCCGCGCGCCGTGACCCACCCCACCCCCGGCCCACGCTCGCAAGCGCCGGCAGACCTCCGGCCCGACGGCGCTCCACCGGGCGTGGTCGTTGTGCGCACGGCGGTGGCGGCTGTGCGTGTTGGCGTCGTTCGCGCCGCGCGGTGCGTGGTGGCCTGTGCTGTTGTGTGTGTGTCGGGTGTGGTGTGGGTGTGAGGGGTGGTGTGTGTGCTTTGTTCCGCCCGGGAGCCGCGCCGCGCTGTGTGTGTGCTGTGTGAGGCCGCCGATGTGTGTGTGTGTGCGTGCGGGCGGCGTGTGAGTGTTATTGTGTAAAACGTTTATATGGCATTTAGCCGAGATATAACCTGTGTGCACGGTCTGCTTGCTTGTACATTGAGATAAGGTGGGAGGCGAAAGCGGCCTGATCTGTTACGCCTAGGCATAATCTCCAGTAGGGGTTATTGCCTATTGTGTCAAAAGTCCACCGCATACACCGGCGTGTTCACGAAATCTGCGCTATTTTTCAAACCCGTCAATTAGCTAGGATCATGCGTGGGCTAAAGCGCTCGCAGAATCCGGTTAATGACTCTTAATATCTGGGGGTATAGCGGAATATAGAGAAGAAGACGCTGTGCCTTCATATCGACAAGATTCCGTTGTGCGCATAACAAGAATATAAATAGACGGATAAGCACATGGATTGTGCAGCTTCTTTGGTTAGGCCTCAATATTTATTACAGTGCGGCGCGCGGTTAGTTACAGCTCCGTAACAAAGCGCCGACGTACCTTTTAGTGTGTTTCTAGTAGTACTTTTAGCAAACCGAAACCGACGTCGCTTTAGACAAGTCTTCACCGCGAGCAGTTGTCGATCACAGCAAAGATGTCCGCCACCGATGCGCAGAAGCCTTACATTACCGTCCGTCGAGCGGCGTCGCTCTTCGGCGCGTCGCTGCTCGCCTCGTCGCAGGCATCGGCGCTGTCTACTACGCCATCAGGGGGCGCACGCGTCAGCAGACGACGAGCCGACTACTACGTCGCAATAAAAAAGATGAGCATATTTCCGGTCAGGCCTGTCTCTACTCCTAGCTTTCATGCTCCGCTATCGCGCGTCGGTGGCGTATTACCCGCGAAGTGTATACTACGCGATAGGAGATGACCACCTATTCGCTGTCAGGGCGTTGCTTTCCCTCTCGCCTGCTTGGTCTACCCTCGCGCTCTACCACTCGTCTCGCCGAGAAAACGTGTGATCGTCCCCACCAGCGCCTACGAGGTTAATTTGAGTCAGTATAAGACACAGCAGGTTGTGGGCTGTCACTGACTCTGTTATTCCTGAGCCTCTCTGTCTCCCCTCCCTGTCTCTCTCTCTCTCTCTGCTACTCGCGCGCGCTGTTCTCTCCCCCGCCAGAGCCGTGTTTGCTGGCGGCGACTGGACCCCCCCCTTCTCTCTCTCTACTGCTTTTTCTTTCGCTTTTCGCTCTTTCTCTCTCTCTCTCTTCTCTCTCTCTTTCTTTACTTCCCTCTCTCTCTCTCTTTCTCTTCTCTTCTCTCTCTCTCTCTTTCTCTCTCTCTCTCTCCTCGTTTCTCTCATCTCTCTCCTCTCTTCATCTCTTCCTCTTCTCTCTCATCTCTCTATGTGTGTGTGCTGGTCTCTCTCTCTCGTCATCTCTCTACATGTCTCTCTCCCTCTCTCTCCTCTCTCTCTCTTCTCTTCTCTCTCGTTCTCTCTCTCTCTCTTCTCTTCTCTCTCTCTCTCTCATCTTTCTCTCTCTCTTCTATTATCTGTCGGCTGCATGATCTCTCTCCTCTTCCTCTTTTCTTCTCCATCGCCTCTCTTCTCGTCTCTCTTTTCTGCCTCCTATCTCTCCTCGCTTTCTCTCTCTCTCTTTCTCTCTCCTATTCTCTGTCTCTGTCGTTGTGTCTCTCTCCCTCTTCCTCGCCCTCTCCCTCTCCCTCTCTCGTCTCTGCTCTCTTTCGTCTCTCCTCTCTCTCTCTTCTTTCTCTCTCCGTCTCTCTACTCTTTCTCTTTCTCTCTCTCTCTTCGTATGTAGTCTGTCGCTGTCTCCTCTTCCTCTCTCGTTCCCATCTTTTCTCTCCCTCCTTTCTCTGTGTTCTGCCTCTCTCTCTCTCCTCTCTCATCTTTCTCTCTCTCTGCTCTTCTTTCTTGCTCCCTTCTATTTCTCCTGTCTCTGTCTCGGTCGTGTGTCTTTCTCCCCGTACCCTTTCGCCGGTCTTCCCCCTTCTCTCTCTCTCTCTCTCTCTCTCTCTCTCTCTCTCTCTCTCTTTCTCTCTCTCTTCTATTATCTGTCGCTGTCTCTCTCTTCCTCTCTCTTCCCATCCTCTCTCCCCGTCTCTCTGTTTCTGCCTCTCTCTCCCCCCTCTCTCTCTCTCTGCCTTCTCCCTCTACCCCTACCCCGGTGTGCCTTCCCGCTTGCTCCACACCACCTCACCACGCGCCAATGTAGCTGGGTTACCATATATACCATTTCCATTCATTTACATCTGCAAACCATTCACTATACCTAATACACAATACCTAATACCTAATACCTAACACCCAAATAAACCGCGGTGGCTGCTTCTGTCGCTATCTCTGCCCCCTTATTGCCCTTGCACGTGATCTTACCTGCTGCCGTTGACACATCACGCGATACCGCTTATACGACATATGCAAACAAACAATAAATCTTTGTTTTTCAGTATCTGGAGCTGCGATTCAATAAACCAGTTCGAATACTTGGCACGTTGGTCTACGTAATCATGACGGTAAAAGTTTTTCCCGTTAAAAGAAATTCCACTTGTAAAGATTGCAACGTCGAGAGAAACGATTAATAATTTATAGGCCTATAGCGATTTGATTAGCAATCAATAATAAATAATGGTCCATTATATGCTTCTGCTATCACGTAAAACGCAAAACAACTCTTCATTAAATGTCAGAATTTAATTTTATTAATTTCTTTCGCTTTGACGATCTTCTTATCACAGTGACGTAGACGTGACGTAATGTATCTCACACGTATTTTTTCTAGTTCACCTACATGGCGATAGTGCTTTACACTCCAGCTCTAGCGCTCGCACAAGGTACGTGTGTCCTGTTACTGTGGCTTCAGGTGTGTACATAGACGCAGACAGATAAACACATATAAGATCAAGAGCGTATTAAGAACCTTCTTAATAAGCTCTTGATAAGATATAAGAGATATATATAGTTTTATTTATCGCTTTCAATACTATAGCAATTACAAGGATTTTAACAAAGCGGATAGCAAACAATACAGCAAATGAATGACGAAATACAGGCGCATGAAGTGGTTTTAGCGTGTCGGAGACCGGGACGTGTACAGGGGGGGGGGGCTAGGGGGTCCGGACTTCCCCCCCCCTGCTCGCGCAGAAAACGCATCTGAGGGGGTTTAATTTCAAAAAAATTCTGGGTGACCCCTCCCCTGGTCCAAGTCCTGTACACGCCCCTGGGTGACCGGTCACCGCGTACAGTGGTGAGATCTGTCATTTATTGGTGCGATTATTGTTCTATAGTGACAGGAATATCGTTGAGTGCGACCATAATCGTCAGTGGAACTGTCTGCACGTTCTATACGACTCTGGTATGCTCATGTGTTTTTATTTATTTATTCATTTATTTATTTATTTATTTATTTACTGTTTTTTCTTTGTTTCTTACTTTTTTCTTTATTTCTCTCTTTATTTATTTATCATATTTTTTATTTATTCATTATTTATTTATTTAATTATTTATTTACTTATCTCTCTCTTTTTTCTTTTTTCCTTTCTTTCTATCTATCTATCTTTCTTTCTTTCTTTCTTCCTTTAATTGTTTATTTATGTATTTAATTATCCGTGTTTGCTTCTCACAGGGGGGCATGCGGGCTGTAGTGTGGACGGATGCACTGCAGATGGTAATATTATTTGCTGGCCTCATCGCCATCGTTATCGGCGGTCTCGTCAGCATCGGCGGCTTCTCTAACATGTGGGAGAGCGCCAAGAGAGGAGGCCGCGATCGCTTATTCAAGTAAGGTGGCCATATATAAATAGAACTGTATGCAGAGAGAAAGAGAGAGAGAGAGAGAGAGAGAGAGAGAGAGAGAGAGGGGGGAGAAAGAGAATGAAAGAAAGAGCGAGAGAGAGAGAGCGCGCGAGAGAGAGAGAGAGATCGGTGTGATTAAAGATCTCATACTATGTTTATTTTCTTCATCTATATACTCTAGGTTGGAGAAATTGAGCTCATGGTTGGCAGTGATGCTGACGTACCCCAGGCTCTGCAGAGTATAGACGCACTGGCAGACGAAATGGGTAAAAAATAATGCTTTATGCGATATATATATATATATATATATATATATATATATACAGTGGAACCCCGATTTCACGCACCCCGATTTAACGCGAATTCGGATAAAACGCGATGAGTCACTGGACCCCCTTTTTTGCTCTTATATCGCCCCGTATATATAACTCCGATTTAGTGCGATCTCGCTTTTTTCACAATGACATTTTATGGACCCCAACCGTCGCGTTTTAACGGGGCTACACTGTTATAGCATATTATCGAGGATTGGTATCATCCTTGTACTGTACCCTATTCGTGGCAGTCTCCAGCTGTTATAATGCTAAGTCTATATCTCACTACATTGTAGGCAGGTTTTTGGCAATGGTGCGTCAGCAAAAATTCTCAGATATGTCAACAGAGTAAGTGAAATATAATATTTCTATTGTTGGTCGCACTCGGTCTGAGCGTTGTGCATTTATTTGATACTGGTACTTTTTATGTTTTTAGGGTTGGAACACAAAAGAGTTGCTGGGAAAATTTATGTCTATCTGCACAGAACGAATCGGGAACTTTTTAACAGGTTGTGGGGCGCCAGTGTATTCTCAGGTGAAATTCAATATGGATTATAGATCCTTCATGCCTCTGTATAATATGCACCCGGCAGTTAGATGCGATATGATATGACTACTAGGCACTTAGGATATGACTACTAGGCACTTAAAAAAAAAAAAACCCTAACCCTAACCCTAAACCTAACCTAAACCCTAACCCTAACCCTAGAAAAAAAAAAATTAAATTAAAGTGCCTAGTAGTCATATCATATCGCATCTAACTGCCGGTTGCATAATATGCAGCGCCTGTAGGAAGAAAGAATGAATTCACACTGCCATCTATCGGTAGGTTTTTCTGCCATAACTGCTATATAGCTAAGACATGATTTACGTTAGCATTATGTGCCTGTGTAGCAATGCAGATATTTCTTTATACCAAGTACTCGAATTTAAATATCCCATCACGCGAAACTCTGTGTTTAGCCATAAATTCCTTGCTTTTAAGTGTAAGTAGCACATTTCACCTATCCGCAGTTGTCTATCATATATTGAAAGTTACGCTCATACGTCTCCCTGGGTACTGCCGGACACTGCGGCTGCTGTTGTTGTTGTTGCTGCTACTAATGTTGCTACTAACTGCTGTTGTTGTTGCTGCTACTAATGTTGCTATACTAACTGTTGTTGTTGTTGCTGCTACTAATGTTGCTACTAACTGCTGTTATTGTTGCTGACATTATTATTTGTTGATTGTTGATATTATTGATTGTTGTTATTGACAACAGCAGCCGCAGTGTCCGGCAGTACCCAGGGAGACAGTTATCAGCGTAAAGTGGGGCTTATGTCAGGCTTGCGAGCCGACTCGACTGGAAGCAACTGGATTTCGAGCAACTGGAAGCGATCGACAGACTAGTTGCCTCCAGTTGCCCACTGTTCTATTTCGAGCAACTAGTGGCGGCCAGTCGCAGGCAGTCGCGTCGCAGTCGACGGACCTAAGCACTGCAGTCGCAGTGAATTGCAGCCAGTTGTTTCCAGACGAGTCGGCTCGCAAGCCTGACATAAGCCCCCCTTAAGTTACACGTATTGGCATAAAATGTGATTCAGGGTGAGCTTAGTAATGAAGGAATGCAATTTTGTTGTGAGTACAAAAAATACATGTTATATTGGACAGTGCTTGGTTGAATACGCTGGAGGTTATGTTTTCGATTGTTTATATGAATAAATGTCATGCGGTATATATTATATATAAAACCTTTTCCTTTTCTCTCTAGTTACCCTTACCCAAATATGAGTTGGTTTACCAAATAGTGGATATGTGGAAACACATATGTTGTTATTATATCCTCTCAGTCGAAGCAGATCCACTCAATCCTACCAGGAAAACTCCAGGTATGTGTGTGTGCGTTCGTTCCTTTATAACTATCCTTCTGGAAAATCTGGAAAATTCTAATTCAATCGATTTCATAGTAACTTATTCATGCACGTAAAAAAATTACAGTTCGAACAACAGTTAAAATTTAAAATAGAAAACAATAATTATCCAAATTATTGAGTATAAACATATAATGTTTTTTTGGGCATTCTTTTACATTTGATTACGATATTTTTGTCACAACTCTCTCTTACTTGCTATGGCACCATGGAAATATAAAGAGACGGATTGTCACACTAGTCTAACTAGTATATTATTTCAATATATGACACAGGACATACCACTTGAGCATACGTATATATATATTATCAAGAGCTAATAATAATGATGTGGATTCGAGGCGCCGTGAGGCCTGTGGGAGGGGAAGTTTACGAGCCAATATCTCAGCCTAGGAGTATCGTATTAACAAGCGGTTGGTCTTGTTTTAGAGAGCAAATAATTCTGCTTAATGCAATACCATAAAATTATTCTAGACTCGCGGGCAAAGTAGAATAATCATGTCGTGAAATAGCACTATTTTCCCGTTTTTAGCTCATCTGACATAGTCAGATGCAGCTTGTAGAATCGCTT
Source organism: Priapulus caudatus (assembly GCF_000485595.1). Classification (NCBI taxonomy): domain Eukaryota; kingdom Metazoa; phylum Priapulida; class Priapulimorpha; order Priapulimorphida; family Priapulidae; genus Priapulus; species Priapulus caudatus. The sequence continues at coordinate 111,877 of NW_014577826.1, forward strand.
GATCGTCCGTCCGTCCGTGCGTCCGTGCGTCCGTGCGTCCGTCCGTAAAGCAGTTGGGCACAATATCTTAACACGCTCGCGTACGGTTCACGATAATTCGGCACATCGGGCGGGGATCGTTCAAAACGAGTTGGGATGTCGAAGCGTGGGGTGCAAACAGTCAAAGTGTCAAGAGGTGTAAAAGAAGGATC
>NW_014577826.1:112092-114592 GCF_000485595.1 Priapulus caudatus
TCCATGCATCCATCATCCATCGCATTCCATGCAAATCCCATCCCATCGCACCGGCATCCCATCCCATCGCGATCTAAAAATCGCATCTATGCCATATCCAATGCCATCGATATGCCATGGCGCATGCATATAGCCATGCATAGTGAAATTAATGAGTGATTCTCGTGTCGTAATGCGTGTAGTCAGCTGTATGGTTCTAAACCCTTGCGTTGTGTATTTCTTCTCCACCCGTTGCTTTCTGTTCGTGCTTGCGTTTCCGCTGAAGGAAATGTCAGACTTGGTCTATTGTGCGCGTAAGGCCGAGTAAGGCGAATTAACTTCACAGCTAGAATAGATAACACGTATTTGTTTGTAACGAGCGACTAGATGGTTTATTCTACTCAGCGAGTCACTAAATACAGATTAGGTAATACTTTACACACATATAAATTCTTCTACTTCTTCACTATGTGCTGGGCGACGTGAGGGTTATTCTGACCAAAACTAAACTAATTATTAACTCTACTCTGGCGTCCCGGCCGCGCGTGTCGGAGTTTTTATAGTCCATCTGCGCGTGTGTTGGTCATATGGTGGGGGGGGGGTATAATGGAGTAGTTATTGATGCGGTCGTTTGGCGTGATCTCCTGCCATAGTGTTGTGGCTATCGGGCGCGGGAAACTGGAGCCTCGCTGGTTTGAAGTAAGAATTGTTGTATATCGAAGTTGATATCTCAAGCCGGCGCGTCACCTGACGAAGGGGCTGAGTGGGTTCGATTCAGGCTCACAGCCTCATTGAAATACGCAGTTAGAACCACAAGCGTGTCCACAGCGATGTGCTATTCCTAAACCGCGGTTCAGGGTTTTAGCAATGATGCTCATCGCGATCGTGTGAATGATCCTGTGCTTATTCTTGACCGCGGTTTTTAAAGTTTTAGCAATGATGTGCATCGCGGCTGGGAAGAATATCCCCAGCAGCTGTGATTTGGCGTAGTCTCTGCCTGACACCCTCCCATGCCATTAGACCGCTACCCCATTGCCATTGCCATTCCCATGCCGTATTCCCATAACCCATCCAAAACAGCTAATACTAACTAGTAATAAGAAATCAAAGATGAAGATAAAAACAATTAAATATAAAAAATAAATAGGAATAAGTTATAAAAGTAAAAATATTAAAATGATTTATTATACTATAGTAGGGTAAAGGGAAAAAAGGGCAAAAAAAACGGAAATTATATACGTGTTGCCCAGCTGGACTCGAACTTTCTAATCTACGATGTTGATCTGTGTAATCTAGGATGGAGAGGCACCCAGCTGCCTCGCCGATGCACCGTTTATCACACCCATGGATTCAGACGTACGTGATGTTGTGTGTACGTCACTTTGGACTAGCCATGATTGCTCCTCATATATGATATCTTGGTATAAGACATCGCTTTTAAGCTTTTTAACTTTTTTAATCATATTGAATTCAACTGCACAATCCAGACCTCCAGGACGATGTCTAAGATTTCTGTTATAATTAATCCTTTAGTGTATTTCTCTTCTGAGTGATGCTGCCGGAGTACTTACTAGTTAAGTGGCGTAGTATCATAAATCATCTTAAATTGCTGGTACGCTGTGATTAGCTAAATATTAATATAAGTATCTAATAACTTAGCAGTAATATAAATTAATAGCCGTACATACTCACCATAATTATGAATAGTTTCTCTTGCCCTTAAAGATACATGTATAATTAACTTAACTAAAACGTAATAGTGTGAAACACAGCTAGGGTGAAGTTTTACATATTCATGCAACTGAGATAGAGAAAGTATGGATATAGAAACAAAAAATACTCTGTATTGGTCGATCTCATGTAACGGTGGTCGTCGCGCTCAGTATTTGTTAGTTGTTGTCATTTGTGCTTGACAATGCTTTTTTGCAATTGGACAGAGGACGCTCGCTCGATAAAGCGTGTTCTTAGTGGAGCCTCTAGTGCCTATTTTGTAACATGCTCGTTGGTTAGTTAACTGCAATTTGCTTGCCGGTGATAAAGGTCCCAGGCCGGCTCGACGCCGTTCTGCCATGGAAGCAGCGAGGGTCGAGTTTTTGCTAGTTGTTGCTCTATGTGCTCCATGCTAATGCTTATTTGTACATTCTGTCATTGGGTCGCTGCTTTTGTCTCAGGTAGTGGGCTTGAATGCTCCTGTTTCCTGGTCTCTGCTGAGTCGTTGCATGGGGTCGCGTCAGTGATCATGTTCCCACATGTTTGCTTTCCGGTCGTCGGAGGAGTTTTATGATGACCACTCGGAGGTGCCCGTGAATCCAGTAATCCTATTAGGTACCAAGTGTTCATACATCAGCGTGCCAAAGTTACATCTAGAATCGGCCATCCTTGCGACCATATCTAGAATGAAAAATCACGGAGAAAAAGCAATGAAAAAAACCACACGCACATGACACAAGTCTAGCCTCTTATAGTTAAGGATAGACTAGCGGGATACTCCCGGCGTTTGCCGGTGAATTCAGTTGGCGTA
>NW_014577826.1:119592-127409 GCF_000485595.1 Priapulus caudatus
GTGTGTGTGTGTGTGTGTGTGTGTGTTATTATATGTGGGTGTGTGTGGGTGTGTGTCTTGTAATTTTCATTTTCTCGATACGTTTAACGCGACATTTCCTTGTGTGTGTGTGCATGTGCATTGTCTTTAAACTAGAGACAGTTCAATTCCCGGTGCTGTATAGTATCCCCTACCTATATATGATATATAACTCAGTATCCTATATAATATATATGTGTGTGCTTGTGTGTTGTGTTGTGTATGCTGTGTGTGGTGTGTTTTCCGTGTGTGGTGTGTGTCGCTGAGTTCGTGTGTGTATGTGTGTGTAGTGTTGGCACTGCGTGGAGTCTGCCTTGATGAGGGATTCTTCCTAAATTCTGTTTCTCAGCCTTTGTTACATGGTCGTGAAGAGTGTGTGTTATGGTGTGTGGTGTGTGGAGGTCGATAGTGTGTCGTGCGTGTGCGTCGTCTGTTGTGTTGTGTTGTGTGTGTGTGTGTCGCTCTGTGATGAGTGTAGGCTGATATGTGCGGCTTGTGGTGGATGTATATGTGTGGTGTGTGTGTGTGTGGGGCCGATGTATAAGCTCGCATGCATAACACATCTTAGGGTAAGTGTGTGATATATTTGTCTGTGGTGTGTATGTGTGTGTGTGTGTGAGAGTGTGTGTGTGTGTTAGTAGTAATATGTGTATAGTTTGTGTGTGCTATGTGTGTGTATGTTATGTAGTGGTGTGTAGTGTGTGAGAATGTATATAAGTAAATGTGTGTGTGTGTAGGGTGTAGGCCTAGGCCTTACTGTGCATTAATTTTTGTGGTGTGGTGTGGTGTATCAATGTCAATGTGTGAACACTTGGGATGTTAATGTTACAGAGCATAATAAAATGTGTATTATTAAATGGAGTGTGTTACATGTGTCATCTGATACAATATCTAGACCGAGTAATCAATTCTGCAATGGATAGTGATACTGTTAGTGGTAGTGACTTTGCGTCGGGTCGACGACAGTTTGTGTGGGCTTGATATACTCGATTGTGTGTGTGATTGCTGCTATGTGAGTGTGTTGACTGTGTATTGGACAATCCAGATGATACCAGTGTAATAGTGTGTTCGATAGCCAATTTAATCTTTCAGTGTCGCGAACAACGAAGCGCCTTTATGTTGTTAACCGAATGTAACGTCCATACTTGATTTTTTATTCGCACAGGAATCCATCTATTTCATTCCGCGTCTAGAAGCCTATCACGTGAGGAACGTCCTGCGGCCTCGCTTCCATTGGTTGGTTATATGGCGTTACTTGCGTTCACTTCGGTTCCTTTCACATTGGCTGGTTCACTCGTTTCACTTCGGTATATGTTACGGTTAATTCACTATAATGCACGCGACACCCGTCGACCTCGCTGTTCTCAGTATTATTACACTTCATATCAAACGTACCACACTCATTCGTCTCATGAACGCCAGCCGACCTGAGATGTAATAGTTCTCGATGTCTCCCTTCATCTATCATAAACCTACCAATATTCATTCAATTCTGTATCGTGAGTCACATGGCTAGCATATAGGTAACCCGGTGGTCTTTAGTTGACCAAATATTAATGCGGGCAGGCTAGGACTTGCCCTTTCTGGCTGGCCGTCACGTAGCGCGGCGGCTCTGTCTTCAAGATGATGTCTCCTGTCGTATGCGCGTATGTGCGTACTAGTGCGCTGTAGGTACTTCAACCGGCACAGCAAATCCAGGCACAATTATCCGGACATTATATCAGGCATTTTCCGCAGCATCCATGCTTCTCCCGTTAAAATAGTCTAGTTTGAGAGAGAATCGTCAGTTAATATCAAACGAACATCTATTCCATTATTACGTATTGAAATTAAATCGATTTATATTGCTAGTTATATTATATTATATGTGCACAAGATTATTTGCGCGTGGAAACATTGTAATTAGGCAAAGCCGGCGCCTTTATTAATCGGCGATATCATAGTGTTAATAATTTTTCGTGAAGCGAGTGTTCGCCCACTGCGACGGCGCTACTGACACACCACTATCGTGACAAACGCTTTTGTTGCTATCTGTTTAGAATTAATACATTAAATCACCTTTCCTTTTCCATTGGTATTAGAAGAGTATTTTGATCTTCCCCTCTCTGTCTATTCCGCTACTTCTTCCATATCCTCTCTCCCCTTTATGCCATTCGCGCGCGCGCTCTCTCCCTCTCCCTCGCTCTCTCTTGCTCGCTCGCTCGCCCCCTCTCTCTCTCTAGTCCGCTACTTCTCCCTTATCCTCTCTCTCCCTTCATTTTATTCGCGCTCTCTTTCTATCTCTCTCCCTCGCATCTCCTTCCCCACCTCTATCCCTCTCGCCACATAATTCTCTCTTAATTCTCGTTATCTATCAAACATGTGATTATTGTGTGGCAATAACTTCAGCCTAAGGAGGCGGAAAAATTACAATCTCGTCAGATAGAAAAAATTTCTAAACGTCTGTCAATGTATTCGTCCAGTTGCGTGTGTCAGCGTATGCACGCCACACATAACGCAGGCCGCGCGTATAACCAGCTCCTTGTTTTCTACGGCGAACAGAAACTGGAGGTTCTAACTTCTCACGCAGACGACTCCGATAAGATTGAGAAGGCAGCACAGGTGGCGCTGCTGTCTCCATAGCAACGACGCTGTAATTCCGTGATATCTACGCGCCTCGGTTGCTACGATCACGGAGAACGACACGTGGACACCATCATCAAACAACAAGCAAGCATGGTCTCACAGCCACTGCGGAAAGCTAGGTTGCACGGTGGGGCGCAAAGTACTGTGAAGGAATTAAGATAAATCGTATCGAGCACTGGCGAGCAGCCATCGTGGTAGCTCCAAGAAACGGTATTGCTAGGGTTAGAATACCTATGCTAGGGTGTATTGACGTTAGTCACACAGCCTGGTCGGGTTACCATCGTGGCAGACTGTCTGACACAGTATATAATAGAGTTGTTGGATCTGATGGTATAACGTCTAACTCTACTCTTCAAGTGTGCGTCACAGAAGTGGTGAGAGGTTCCACATCGTTCTCTCCGGTGATGCTCAGCATATTGGAGCGGGTCACTAGCTGACACATGTCTGGCTTGTCCAGAGCTGAGGTGACCCCTTCGTAGCCGTACCAACACTCAACAGACACGGGGTGCTGGTATATGCGTGGTAGCGTCTTTGCAGCTTAAGTGGCCCATACACGCACAATATCATTGACAATAATATTGATGCAATATTATTGACAAGAAATTCTGTTGGCCACCATGCAACGGCACAATAATATTCTGCAATATCGTCATTTGTGCTCTGATGCTGAAGGTAAACAGACATGGATGCTAGCGTTGCCATTGCGCAACCTTGATAATATTGCACAACCTTCAATAAATATCTACTGGGCTTTGATTCCGTCAGAATATTGCGCAAGTGAAAAATTTTCTTTAATATTGCACAGTAACGATCAATAATATTGTTCATTATTGACAATATTATTGTCAATAATATTGTGCGTGTATGGGCCGCTTTAGGTCTAATGCGCGGTGATTGCTTCAATGTAATCATTTCGTGTGTCTGAAGATTTCTCACGTGTACTTAGTTCACGATGCTATAGCCTCTGCTATAGCTTTAGTGGCGCCGGAATTTACTCCGTGTATTATAATATGCAATAATAACAAATAAAAATAAAAATAAAAATATGAATAAAAATAATTATGTGAAAAAATATATAAATAAATATTTATATAATAAAAATAAAAATATTAATATTAATAAACGCCGCGTCTACACGGGAATTAGTTACTATGTATCATCCGCTAGCTGTTATCGTCTCTTAATTTTGCACCACACCAGGCGTGTTGGGAAGGGGGCGAGGCGAATCCAACAGTGCAAACGATAGGGAGAGAGAATTCTGGATTTAGGTACCTTCTCGCTATACAGAAAAAACATCCAGCGGCAAGCAAGACTATATGACCTCGGTCAGATTATAGGCAGAGCATATAAATAAATAAATAAATAAATAAATATATATATATATATAGAATATATGTTGATATATATGGTCTGGTTATACTTTTCTGACATCACCCCACTGCTATAATTATCGGCCGTTTATCGGAACGCACGCACGCACGCACGCACGCACGCACGCACCGACGCTGTCATACGATGTACATTAGTGGACGTGTTAGTAGCAAATATAAAGTCATGTTTACAGTTGATACATTTTTCCTTGCTCTTCGTAATGACCATGCAACTGATTTCGATGAATAATTAAGATAGTTCGATGCTGCGAAGATAATGGAACATTTCGTGTATCATGTATCATTAGCGTATCATGGCGTAGTGTATCACAGCGTAGCAGGACGATCAGTACATTGTGGATGCTCTTGTGTTTCATGACAGATTGTGCCGGTGTTTGCCATAGAGATGCTCAGCGTTGTTAATGGCGCTTCAGGTCTGTTCGTAGCCGCATGCTACAGCGCCGCCTTGAGGTGAGTGACGTCACGACTGAGTACGCTCCTTTAACATAGGCCTACTTCTGAGAATCAATGTATTTTCACGAGAAACGTACAATTGCAGACGAGAGAGTAGACTAATACCACCAGGGGTAAATACTAAATAATGACAAATATTTTACAAATATTAAAATGTTATACAGTAATTCTTGTCGCGTTGTGTTGACAGCACGGTGTCGTCCGGAGTTAACTCACTAGCAGCCGTGTTTCTCTTTGACTTCATCCAACCCCAGTACGCGCTGAAACACGGACACGCCATGTCACAAGTCACAGCAACACGAGTATCAAAGTGGCTAGGTACGCATGCGTTATGCATCTTTCCTCTGGGCCGCCGACAGAATCCTATATATAATCAAGCCGTAGAAGCATGGAGATGTACGCTACGAAACTTGGTGTAGACTATACAATATAAAATATACACATACACACATGCACACACACGCACGCACACCCACACACATAATATATATATATATATATATATATATATATACTATTATTAACAATATATACAATATACAACTACTGATCCGGATATGTATTAGCGCTATAGTTATATCATTAACGTAATAATATAGTAGCTTGTTTTAAATCGCATGAGAGATCTAAACGCCACAATGACGTCATATTTGTGTTGCAGCTTGTGGATTCGGCATTGCCTCGGTGGGATTGTCGTTGTTATGCCAATATCTCACAAGCACAGTCATCAGGGTAGGTATCAGCTACTTATTAGCTGATCTGTTACACAATAAGTCACTTTTATATCTAATGGCGGAACGTGCGGGCGTAGCGATAGGTTGTCATCTAATGTGCTGCATGCCTCTATTGGTTTGATTTACCAAATTACTGTTAGGTTACCGATTTCGCCACAACCTCTAAAAACCACTATATATAATATAATTCAAATATAATATTAAAAATAATATATAAAAAGTGCATATAACAAACAAAAAAACACAATTTAAAAATTATAAATGATAACACAAAATAATTCTATTGGGTGTAGACCAGCAATTATTGTAATAGTGACACATATATAATTACATTATTGCAGCTCGCCAATATCATATTCGCAATAGCAGGAGGACCTCTGCTTGGACTCTTCACTCTTGGTATCTTGTTCCCCAAAGTGAACTCAAACGTGAGTGAATGGAAGTCGATTCAGGACGAAAGTGTCACAATATCCGCAGCGTAGCTTGCAGCTGTGTGTGTTTGTGCTTACATGAATACACGCTCACTTCGTTTTCTAAACTACGAGTTTTTAGTCAGCTCCACGGAAACCCAGAACTGGAACCAGCAGCAAATACGGAGGATGGAAATTTTTGTGCATGCCGCAGTGTTGATAGTAGACACTAGAACGCCTATTATACATGGTGTATTATATTATTATATTATTATATTATATATATGCTAGTAAACATGGATTCGCCAAACGCTTGAGCGGGAAACAACTGATGCAATAAGAAACCCATGTTTTCAGGGCGCAGCGAGTGGCGTCGTGTCATCGCTGCTCATTATAGGGTCGATAGGTATCGGATCTCAGTTTATCGACAACAGGCGGGAGATGCTGCCGCTCAGCGTCGCTGGATGTGCGTTCACCAACATGAGCGATGCTGCTGCCAGCACCGCGTCTCCAGCAAACCTAACCACGAACCCGTTCATGTAAGCGCAATGTGTGACGTCACGAAACGCGACACGATAAAGAAACGTGTGCATATGATTATAATAAACGCATATACGATGAAGTGTATGCGCATGCTAGAACGCTTATAGAAGGTCTAATTTCACCCGCACCCAATGTCCACCAATCCTCGATGATTTTCCAAAATATTGTCTGTTATGTTGTATTGTTTGTGTGTAATATTATTTGTTGTTCGTGTCGGGTATTTCGCGCCCTCATACGTAAGCAGTCTGTTGTGTCGACCAAAATCTGACATTATAGTTATTATTTTAGACATCATAATTTATAGTGGCTCTTATTTTACAATATATTATTGCTGTCATGTGTGATTTATTTGATTGCAGCGCCCCTATCGCCGAGGATAGACACTGGTGGACATATCTGCTGAGGATCTCACATTTCTACTACGCCCTCATCGCCGTTATCATCTGCATCGTCGTCGGCGTCGTCGTCAGCGCCATGACAGGTGAGAGTCTGCTTTTATGGGAAGCCTGGGTCCCGTTCTCAGAAACAATATTGGTTTTAATATTTACTTTTTCTAATACAGACCGGACCTCTATATACTTTTCTTACTTGCGTCTGATATACTTAACGTTGTCTTTCATTTTTAATTGTCTACCTTTTTACTTAAAAATCGACGGACACGTTAAATACGTTCTGTTGATTGTAAAAGACTCTTGGTTTTTATAAGTTTTTATGCGTGAGTGTAATTTAAGAAGTAATAATTTGGTTTATTAGTAAGCAGTTGTGCGCTGAAAAGACATGAATGTATTTGTGTTGGTGTGTAGGTAACAATAAGAGTGTCGACCCGGACCTACTTTTCACACCTGTGACAAAGCTCAGCTGGTGTATGCCGCCTGTCCGCGTGCCAGCAGATGACACCGATGCTGCCGCTAAAGTGCCAGCAGATGACACCGATGCTGCCGCTAAAGTGGTAATGTATTCGAACCGTGAATGATACACAGTAGTAAATATATATGTATATATATGAAAAATATGGACGTATGTGTCATGGGCGTAAATCCCGGGGGGGATGGGGGGATGCATCCCCCCGCTCTTGAAGGAGGGGGGGGGATGGCCTGTACAAATATCCCCCCCTGGGATTCCAAAAAAAAACTCCTTCTTCCGTGCCCCACTTGAAAGTTCAGCTAACTCTGATAATTTGGAGACATGGGCAGACCTAAATCATTTCAATTACTGCAGGGGGTCCAGGGGGTCCGCCCCCCCTGCTCGCGCAGAAAACGCATCTGAGGGGGTCTAATTTCCAAAAAATGCTGCGGGAGGGCCCCCCACACCCCCCTCCCCCGGGATGATCCCCCCCACTCCTCGGTACGGATTTACTCCTTTCTTCTTTATTTACACTCTCAACTCTCAACTCTCTACTCTCAACTCTCAACTCTCAACTCTCTACTCTTTACTCTCTTTACTCTTTACTCTCTTTACTCTCTTTACTCTCTTTACTCTCTTTACTCTTAACTCTTAACTCTTTACTCTTTACTCTTTACTCTTAACTCTTAACTCTTAACTCTTAACTCTTAACTCTTAACTCTTAACTCTTAACTCTTAACTCTTAACTCTTAACTCTTAACTCTTAACTCTTAACTCTGAACTCTGAACTCTGAACTCTG
>NW_014577826.1:127419-137124 GCF_000485595.1 Priapulus caudatus
TATCTTTACTCTTTACTCTTTACTCTTTACTCTTTACTCTTTACTCTTTACTCTTTACTCTTTACTACTTATATCTTTACTCTTTACTCTTTAACTCTTATCTCTTTACTCTTTCTCTTTACTCTTTACTCTTTACTCTTTACTCTTATTACTCTTTACTCTTGACTCTTTACTCTTTACTCTTTACTCTTTACTCCTTTACTCTTTACTCTTTAATCTTTACTCTGATTACTACTTTACTCTTTACTCTTAACTCTTAACTCTTAACTCTTAACTCTTAACTCTTAACTCTTAACTGCTTAACTCTAACTCTTAACTCTTAACTCTAACTCTTTACTTCTTTATCATTTACTCTTTACTCTTTACTCTTTACTCCTTTACTCTTTACTCTTTACTCTTTACTCTTACTCTTTACTCTTTCACCTCTTTATCTTTACTTTTACTCTTTTACTCTTTACTCTTTACTCTTTACGTCTTTACTCTTTACTTCTACTTCTTTACTCTTTACTATTTACTCTTCTTACTCTTTATCTTATACTCTTTACTCTTTACTCTTTTACTCTTTTACTCTTAACTCTTAACTCTATAACTTTAACTCTTAACTCTTAACTCTTAAACTCTTTAACTTCTTTACTCTCATACTCTTTACTCTTTTACTACTTTACTCTTTTACTCTTTACTCTATTACTCTTTACTCTTTACTCTTAACTCTTACTCTTAACTACTTAACTCTTAACTCTTAACTCTATAACTCATTAAACTCTAACTCTATAACTCTTACTCCTTAACTCTTAACTTCTTAACTCATTAACTCTTAACTTTAACTTCATTAACTCTTAACTCTTAACTCTTAACTCTTACTCTTAACTCTTAAATCTTAACTCTTAACTTCTTAACTCTTAACTCTTAACTCTTAACTCGTAACTCATTAATCTTAACTCTTTACTCTTTACTCTTTACTTTTAATGGGGTTCCACACAGGGTCTGGGGAGGTGGGGTTCCACACATGGTCTGGGGAGGTGGGGTTCCACACATGTCAAGTACATGCATGACCTGGAGAGGTGGGGTTCCACACAAAGCCTGGGGAGTTGGGGTTCCACACATGGTCTGGGGAGTTGGGGTTCCACACTGGACCTGGCTGGGGGTTAGGCTTCCATACAGGGCCTAGGCAGCAGGATCCGGGTACATTTACTGTTCACACGGTAAAGTTTTGGCTTGAGCTAAATGGGCTAAATTTGGCTCAGGCTAAATTTGGCTCGGGTCGGTTTGAGTCGGAGCGTTCACACGTACGCAAGTGAATACTGTCTGTCAAATTCAAATTCAAATTCAAATAAATTTTATTGCACAAATATCTCACAGATACTTTGGCAGTATGTTTCGAGATGGCGTTGTGTACGATTCAGTGTTTACTTCCGTTCCAAGTTCAATTATCAATCTTGAAAACATGCATCCTGATCAAATTTTTCGAATTTTTATACTGTTTTGGACTTTATTTCGGCGAAGTACACGTTCGACACTCGTGGCATCTACCGCTCTACCGATTTAGCTGGTGCTAAAATTTGGCTCGGGCCTGGTCAGACGTTTTCGATAGGGCCAAATTGGCTCGTGCTAACTCGGCATGGCCCCGAAAAACCGTCCGTGTGAACGCTCGGCTCGAGCCAAATTTGGCGTGGGCCTAATTAGGCTCGGGCTAAAAATGTCCGTGTGAACGCGCCTATAGCGGTGGGGTTGGGGGGCTTGATCGACATACTTCAGGAGTGGATAATAGAGGTCTCTATTATCCACTCCTGATACTTATAGTATCTGCATGGACACGGGAAAAGCTTTAAATGGTTTAGTTACATGTAAATAGCTGTGTATATGTTGTGTGTGTGTGAGCGAGAGTTGTATATGTCTGTATGTGTGTGTGTGTGTGCATTTCTGACATATGCATAGATCTCCTCTACTGTCAGGATTTTCCGTACGAAGTCATCGTCTCCAACTTTGAAGAAGATCTAGATAAGGCTGCCTTTCATAAGCCAGCTCACTACTGCGTCGAGTCGGCAAGCAGAAAGGCATTGGATGTTGCCCGAACACTCACAGATGATGAGGTGTGCCTCAGGCGTAGTTACTCAAGTTTGTTTACTACATCTTCGCTTGAGAGCTGTCTAGTCGACATCTTTTGCGGCTGTTGAGCAGCCCGTCAGCAAGTATAATGCCAAAATGTTGGATACGTACATTTTTTGACGGCCTACAATTTCGTCTGTAAGTCTCTACACCCTAATACAGTGATTCTTCTTATTGCAGCAAGCATATGGGTAAAGCAATTCATACCTTGTGTTTCGGTTATGTGGTAAACTTCTATTTTGCAAGCAGTAGTGTGACACTAAGCTAAAGTCTCCCACACTTACTGTATTGTCATGTACAACACCTTGTGATTTGCAGAGAATGCCGGATCTCGTGATTGGTGCAGATACTGTGGTTGCCATGGACGACCAGATATACGAGAAACCGGGCAGTCGCACTGAGGCTATCGACATGCTCACTAAGTATAACTATCTCTCACACTGCCTCTCCTTCACTCATTCATCACATAGCATATACGCAGGGTTTCTTATACATAAGAGGCGCAGTGGCGCAATGCCGTTGTAGAATTTAACATCGCTGTTGTAACATGCAGTCTAAGATGTTCAAATTTTTGAAATTTTCTTGGGGGAGACCCCTCCAAGTGAAAGGGGGAGTTCCCTCTTCCTCTCTCTCCCCACGTCCGCCTGCAGCGTCCGCATACATGCCTATGGCACGCCTTTGAAACCATCATGAACGTTTTTTCCCCAAACTGGCCATTACCTCCTTTGTCGAATTTTTCCTCAGAAGAAACCTGAAGAAAGAAGAATTATATGCCATGATTATGATGATTGCTCATTGTTGTAGCAGGTTGAGCATCATGTGCTAGTCCATGAATCGATCACTAAGGTATTTACCGTCGATGACGAGAACTGTTGTGTGTTCGACACGTAGCGCTTTCATATAATTCAATATCTTGCTTCGTGACTTGCACTTCAGTGTGTTTGTTTCAGGCTTGTTGCTGGTAAGAGTCACACGGTTTACACTGGAGTTGCATTGGTTACACATAAACCTGGTATGATGCCATGTTGAATGAATCCTCGGTGTTGTGTGCATAATATTACTATCATCTTGATATAGAGTATATGCATCCAGAATTCACTTTTTATTTTTACTTTATGTCAGTCCTTTTTATGACTATTAGCCTACTAGCAATTTAAATCAAGCTGGAATTCTGCTTTATGGTGTTTTCTAAAAAAAAAAGCTGCACTAAAGCTATATTTATTAATTAAACCATATCTTTACAGCTGCATTCCGCTCAATTGATGGATCTAATCAAATTAGTGTTCTATTTAATAATTTAGTGCATAAAAAATAGATCAGCTAGACTCAACAAAAGAGCTGCCCTTTTCAAATTTTGTTTTCAGTTTACGTTTCAATGGTTACATAAATGGAACGTGGCATGTGTTGCAGTTGTATGCGAAGTAATATTTACACAGTGACTCGAATTCTGTGCGTGAATTTTGTGTATGTTTAAGTAAATGTTTGAAGAATCGAACCTGTCAGTTTGCGTACATCATTCCGAATTGTATTTTTTAAGGAACTGGGCTTATTTTGGCTAAACATGGCATTTCGGGGGATATTTTTCGGTCGCAATTAACAAATGGTAGGACATGCAAACGTTTAGAACTGCTGCTTATCCGGGGAATGGAGTTTGTGAAATAGGGATGCGAAATACAAAGATTTTCAGTTTGTGTGCATTCGTTGCTGAACCAGTGTCCTTTTCCTTCGCCGGCAGAGTTTCGGCACGTCTTGAACGTGCATTCATTCTCGGAGCGCACTAGAGTCTTCATGGCAGACTTGAGTCCAGCAGTGATCGCTGCATACGTCGATACTGGTGAATCAATGTAAGCATCGGCCTTACTCATAGCATTTAACCAATACAAATTGGTCCCTGCCATAATGATATTATATTGTTGAGTGTACTGTTTGCTTCATGGGCCAATTTCTCTCAGTATCGAGTGTCAACGAAAGAACAACGATCGGTTACGTGATAAAATGTGACGATCATGTCAATTTAATTCTCATTCTCCACTCCTAACTTGTCATAGTAGGGCTGTTGAACAAACGTTTTAATCATTGCATCCTTTGTAGGGACAAGGCAGGTGGCTATGGCATCCAGGGTAAAGGGGGATCGCTAATCAAGGCCGTTGAAGGAGACTATTTCAATGTCATGGGGTTTCCGCTGCACCGATTCTGTACAGAACTCATCAAACTCTACACAGATCTTGGAGTTTTTTGAGACATCATGCAGTAACAGTAGGAGTGTTTAATATAGATATCTATACTATACACTCATTAAATAAGTTCATTCGGTTGGTAGAATAATAGATCTATCTGGGTTATCTGTTACTCAACCGTGAAGATTTGCTCAGAGAAGAGAAGTCAGCTTTGAGAAAGCCTCCTGATAGCAGGCGAAACGTCAGCTGTACGTTTTCAATCTTTACGGTTGAGTAACAATTAACCCAGATAGATCTATTTTATACACTCCTAGTAACAGTGGGTTATTTATAAGGAACACAGATGGCTCCTAATTTACATCATGGCTGTGATGTTCCAGAAATTGGTCTCAGAAATCACTCAATGTATAATTATGCTAGTGATCAAGCGGTTAGATCCTTACACAGTTTTCCAGCAGTGTGCGTGTACAAGGAAGTGAGAAAGCGTGGAATATCAGCACAAAATATTGTAGAGTTCCTGTGTAAGTCTAACAAGAAATATGCTGTGTTTGTCCAATATGTCAAGTATATAAGTAAATTGAACGATTAATTGCCACTAGATGTCAGCACAACTGAATGCCTAAATAAATGGCGATATTGTGATTTTGTGATAACTATGCAATTTGCATGAACTTTGCTTATATTAGGCGGAGAACGTTTTGCGTGATAAAAACGAGTTCAAATATTTCCCAAAATGTATTTCTCAGTGACTAAATAGTGGTGTGTGTTTGTATGTAGTTTGTAAATAAATAAATAAGCTTGTGTGTGCGCGTGCATGCGCGTGTGCGCGCACGTGTGTACAGTAGAACCTCGATAATTTAGCATTGTTTTACTACATAGTCTGCATACTATATTGCACAGTGTACAGTGTTGTACTGCATGGAGACTCCTTTGCCTAAACCCTAATGTTGCTTTCTGTCTCAGGGTCTCTCTCTCTCTCTCTCTCTCTCTCTCTCTCTCTCTCTCTCTCTCTCTCTCTCTCTCCGCCGCTCGTCTCTCTCTCTCTCTCTCTCTCTCTCTCTCTTCTCTCTCTCTCTCTCTCTCTCTCTCTCTCTCTCTCTCTCTCTCTCTACTCTCTCTCTCTCTCTCTCTCTCTCTCTCTCTCTCTCTCTCTCTCTCTCTCTCTCTCTCTCTCTCTCTCTGCTTTCTCTCTCTCTCTCTCTGCTTTCTCTCTCTCTTGGTATTACACTCCAAAATCAGATAACCGTCGCTCAGGCAGGTTAGGTTATTAGATCTTTGGCCAATGTCTACAAACGCTATGAATTTTATCTTGCGAACGACAGAAACTGTCCGGGGTTTCAAGTTATGGTGAACTAAGCTTGCTCTATTCGCTGGGATGGCTGGCTCTTTCTGTGCATGCGTGTGGCGGCCTAATAAATTATGCGTGAAACCGACTTTTCAGTGTAAAATCACGTAATTTACCCATTTCGCGTGTTTCGCGAGAATCACGTTTACAGAAAAAATGATGGAAGAATATTTGCGTTAACCAAAAAATTATGCTGTGCCTTAGAATCTTGCGTCGGCGGGTGAAATTAAAATTTATCAAAGTAATGCTGGTTGATTCATTAATTATGTGCGCTGTGCAGAGAAAACTCTCGCTCAACGCGGTCAGTAGCCACCGTTTTACATCCAGCGAGCGGGCTCCCACTGCATATAGCGGTCACTCGCCCCCACCCCGAGCGGGCTCCTACTGCATATAGCGGTCACTCTCCCCCCCCTCCCCAGAACGATCGCTAGGTCAACCGCTAGGCTGTTTCACAGACAGACCTTTCAGCTTTCACGCATTGAGCCCGCTACTCACGCTGTTATATTAAGCTATGGATCTCTCTCGCATTTCAGACACGTAAACAGAAATAATGGTTATACGCAAACGACCGTATAGCCGGCCTGTTCTGCTAGCATCTATGACAAATACGACATACGCATATACGCTCTCCTATGACACTATTGTTGCATGTGTTGTGCGCATCATAGGAGTTTAGGAGCGCAAATTTGTCATTATTCACCCTTGAATAATGATCAATCAATCAATCAATCAATGATCAATCTATTAATGAACAATCAATTAATAAATCGATCAGTAATGCACCAGATTGCGGCGTTTCACGTCTAGGTGTATAAAATATCGGGTACACTTTCCCCCGTATACCTTGTTATAGCACACGCCGTGTTTCACTCTGCTTTGTCAAGCCTTGCGTGTCAACAAATCTCGCGCACCTGAACACTCGTAACTTGAGAGGCCTTCACAGAGGAGTATGGCGACGTGCGTACACGCGTTACCTGCCAGCCTGATTAGCGTGCTCGTGTTTTTCACAGGTGTCGGCACCTTTGATCTTACCTGCACGCGCACCTGCCGAATATATCATCATCAGTGACAACTACCCTATTTGTTTCGATGTGTGTTGTGTACCGCTAACGAATTGGTTGAAGCATCGTTAATAAATCTATTCATACGCAAATGATAACGATTGATGACCACAAAAAGCGGCCTATAAATAGAATGCACTCGAGGTTACAGCTAGTAGGCAGTTACTATCAGGCTACTATCAGACATTAGTTGCTAGGTCGAGTGTAGTGTAGTGACCCGAGAAGAAGACGACAATCAGACATTTGACATGTTGTTCATAAACACGTAAACCTACAATGCTACAGAAATTACTGCATACTCTAGAAGAAACAGAGCGATATATATATATATATATATATATATATATATATATATATATATATATATATGTCTATATATATATATATAAATACAGTCGCGTAGGCCAGTTGGCCTCCGGCGCGTTCATCAAAGCGTAAAGAGAACTAGTTTTGCGTGGTAGTGATGACCTAGACTCCCTAGAGAGTCGACCTGCGCTCAACTTCCCCCTGCCTGCCTGCATCACACAGCACAACTATAGCTATAGCGGTATGTGCAGCCCCACTGCGCTCACCTCACACACACGCTAAACCACGACAGGCGAAAATGTGAGTGAATCTAGCATGCGACGTGAGAATACACTCTGACCGTGCCGTAACACGCACTGACCGTGCCGTAACACGCACGGCTGTTCCGTGACTGACGACAGGGGGTCCGCGCACCATGCCGAGGAGCGGTAGACACGCAGACGTTGTGTTGACATCGACGGCGTTTGTCGATGAGTATCGTCAGTAGCAGCAGCTCGTACCTGATCGCTCACCAGTACTGTGAAGATGACGTCAGCGATGGATGGATGGGTGACGTAATCACGTGTGTTTCTTCGCGTGCGTGCTTGCGTGTGCGTGCGCGTGCGTGCGTGCGTGTGTGTCCCGTAGCTCGCGGCGTCCGGCTAGGGCAGGCACCGTGATGTGCGATGCGAGAATGACAGGTAGTGATGACGAGCGATACGGCGCCATATTT
This sequence comes from Priapulus caudatus, assembly GCF_000485595.1. Taxonomy (NCBI): domain Eukaryota; kingdom Metazoa; phylum Priapulida; class Priapulimorpha; order Priapulimorphida; family Priapulidae; genus Priapulus; species Priapulus caudatus. The sequence goes on from NW_014577826.1 coordinate 135,127, forward strand.
GGGTCATACGGTTTTTGTATATAGTCGGACGCCATATTTGGGTCATCGGTGTGTCTCCTGTGCCGGACGTCGTGGATCTTGACGCGATCGGCGCACCATCTATGTTCGCCCGATGAACGTCTGCTAGGATGACGATGCGCTCTCGTGTCTGACTACTGCTGTGGTCGTCACAGCCACTGCTTGCTATCACACGAACCAGCTGTAGGATATATTATACATCGTAGCTATAGCAGTCGACGTGTTATCACGGACATGTGTGTTAGTAAGCGCTGTGTGGCGGCCGCTCGGCAGCGCCACCGTCTGCTGTGTCTGACCGCCATGTTGCTATGCTGCGTCGCCTGGTTACTGCTGCTGCGCTGGCAGAGCCGGCATCTACACCAGGTGGCGCATGACGGCGTCGCTCCAGCCGACGTCGGGAGAGGTGATATCTCATCGTCTGCCGTTCCGCGTTATAATCCGATTGTGGCGCCGCGAAGGATGGAGTCCGGATTGAGCGAAGTGCTCGGGTACGATGGCGGAGCGTACGGTCACTCCGTGACGTCACCGCCGAGCAGAGATCGCAGTAAAACGCGGAGGCGAGGCGATTTCATTGTCGAGTACGGCGTCTTCAACGCCAGCAGACGATACGGCTACAACGACACCGTCACCATAGCAACGCAGTGCACGGTCGATTACCTACACCACCTCTCCGCCATGATGGTTCGATGGGAGGGATCCGTGTCGGTGGCAGTCTACGCGCCGTCACGTGACTACCACGTGGCGAAGCTCGCGATCGCGCGCATGCGCGAGTGCAGCGCCGCCATCTTGGAACGCGCGACCTTCCACCTGTTCTACCACGACCAGTACCGCCCCCTAACGTCGCCGTCGCCGTCGTCGTCGTCCAGGCGGCGGCGCTGCGGCGAGGCGGTGGCGACGTCGTACGTGAGAGAGCGGCCGCTGCGCTACCCCATCAGCGTGGCGCGAAACGTGGCGCGGGTCGGCGCCGACTCCCACTTCGTTCTCACCGTAGACATCGAGTTCCTGCCGTCGGCCCGCCTTATGTCCCGCTTCGTCGCGATGGTTCGGGAGGAGGTGCGGCGGCAGGGAGAAGGTTACCTGAGGAGGAAGGTCGTCTACGCGATACCCGTGTTCGAGGTGAAGCGCACGGTGACGTCGGCGCCGACGAGCAAGCGCCACCTGGTGAGACTGCTGGGGTCTGGAGATGCGATTGTCTTTCATCAGCATAAGTGTTGGGCGTGTCAGCGCATACACGGCTTCGAGGCATGGATGCGGCTCAACTCATCGCAGGTGCTGGAACCCTTTATATAATACACACACGCGCGCGCGCGCATATATACACACGCACGCGCACATACACGAACGAGCGCGCGCACATATACACACACACACGCGCGCACACATACAAGAACAGGCGCGCGCACACAAACATGCGCGCGCACATACTCACACACGTAAGCGCACATACACGCACGAGCGCGCACACATAAAACAGACGCACGCGCGCGCGCGCACACACACACACACACACACACACACACACACACACACACACACACATACACACGCACGCGTGCACACATACACACAGGCGCGCACATACACATACACACACAGGCGCGCACATACACATACACACACAGGCGCACACATACACATACACACACATGCGCGCACATACACATACACACACAGGCGTGCACATACACATACACACACAGGCGCGCACATACAGATACGCGCACATACACATACACACACAGGCGCGCACATACACATACACATACACACACAGGCGCGCACACACAGATACGCGCATATACACATACACACACAGGCGGGCACATACACATACACATACACACACAGGCGCGCACACACACATACACACACAGGCGCGCACATACACATACACACACAGGCGCGCACATACACATACACACACATGCGCGCACACACACATACACACACACATACGCGCACATACACATACACACACAG
>NW_014577826.1:137134-139028 GCF_000485595.1 Priapulus caudatus
CGTCGGCGCCGACGAGCAAGCGCCACCTGGTGAGACTGCTGGAGTCTGGAGATGCGATTGTCTTTCATCAGCATAAGTGTTGGGCGTGTCAGCGCATACACGGCTTCGAGGCATGGATGCGGCTCAACTCATCGCAGGTGCTGGAACCCTTTATATAATACACACACGCGCGCGCGCATACATACACACGCACGCGCACATACACGAACGAGCGCGCGCACATATACACACACACACACGCGCGCACACATACAAGAACGGGCGCGCGCACACAAACATGCGCGCGCACATACTCACACACGTACGCGCACATACACGCACGAGCGCGCACACATAAAACAGACGCACGCGCGCGCACACACACACACACACACACACACATACACACGCACGCGTGCACACATACACACAGGCGCGCACACATACACACACGCGCGCACACATACACGAGCGCGCGCACATACACACACTCGCGCGCACGCACATACATGTAGACGCACACGCCCACGCGCACACATACACGCGCGCACACATACACGCCCACGCGCACACACACACGCGCGCACACATACACACACGCGCGAGTGCGCGCCCGCACACACACAAGCACACTCATACACGCGCGCGCGCACGCACACGCAAACAGACATAAGATATATGACATATATATATATATAGAGAGAGATAGAGAGAGAGAAAGAGAGAGAGAGAGAGAGAGAGAGAGAGAGAGAGAGAGAGAGAGCGCGAGATTTGGTATAGAGATATATCAAGATATTGTCAGATTTTTAACATAAACATGGACCCGATGCACCCCCCCCCCCATGCAGTCACACGCAAGAAACCCCGATTTTGAAAATTCCTCAAGTCCGCCAGTTCGACTGCAGAAAGCACGAAGTCAAATCCATACATAGCTTCAGGGCCGGATCTAACTTTCAGGAGACGGAGGGGTTGATATTTGAGTGAAGGCGTGCCGAACGCAAGCGGTGCTAGGGTGGCCGCATTTTACTAGTATCATAACATCAGAAGTAAATAATAACAGATTATCTATATTAATAATCTATTATTATTTACCTTGAAAGTTCATAGTCGGATTTGTTTTAAAACATTAATTAATAACATCATTGTTCATGGTTAAATCCTTAAATTATTTACCTTGACAGTTTCAGCTGTCGTTCTGACAGCCATCTTCCAGAAGATGGCTTCCAGAAGATGGTTGTCAGAACGATGGCTGAAACTGTCAAGGTAAATAATTTAAGGATTTAACCATGAACAATGATGTTATTAATATTATTATTTACTCCTGGTAACATTAGTCAGTGGCTGTACGGGGGGTTGTAACCCTCCAACGCCCCTCTAGGTCCGCTACTGAGCTTTCATATAGCGTGCCTATCTTTATCCCCCGCTGCTGGTGCATCAGTTTGATCGTCTGTTTCTTTTTTGATCGTCTTTACGCAGACGGCACCTCTACGCGTGTTTAACGTGAGCAAGTGGCACCCGGCGTGGGAGCCTGTGCACATAGGAGCGCGGGACTATGAACCGCTGTACGATGAGAGGTTCTATAGGGACGATCTGCGAGACAACTTACATCAGGTAGGCGAGTTGAGGAAGGGCGGGGGAGCATGAAGAAGCAGGTAGCGACGAAGAGAAAGAGTGAAAGCGGGAGGGCGGGGCCGAGCAGAGGAAGATATTACGGGGTAGTATAGGAGAGAAGCAAAGAGAGAGAGAGAGAGAGAGAGAGAGAGAGAGAGAGAGAGAGAAGGGAGGAGAGAGAGAGAGAGAGAGAGAGAGAGAGAGAGAGAGAGAGAGAGAGAGAGAGAGAGAGAGAGAGAGAGAGAGAGAGAGAGAGAGAGAGAGAGAGAGAGAGAGAGAGAGAGAGAGAGAGAGAGAGAGAGAG
>NW_014577826.1:140979-141207 GCF_000485595.1 Priapulus caudatus
CGTGTGTTTGTATGAACGTGATATTGCACGCACGTGTGTTTGTATGAACGTGATATTGCACGCACGTGTGTTTGTATGAACGTGATATTGCACGCATGTGTTTGTAACGTTATGGCGCTTGTAGTGCGAGCACAGAGTGAACTCTGTCACTCTGAACTCTGAGTGAATTGTGTAATTCATAACTGTCAGATGCTAGACGGCTATAATACCCATTCACCCCAGATGCTT
>NW_014577826.1:141382-142411 GCF_000485595.1 Priapulus caudatus
AGAGAGAGAGAGAGAGAGAGAGAGAGAGAGAGAGAGAGAGAGAGAGAGAGAGAGAGAGAGAGAGAGAGAGAGAGAGAGTAAGATCATCCAATATAATCATCAATGTACGTTGAACTCTACTTCGTATTGCAGTTGTACGAGCTGTGTAGAGCCAACTATGACTTCCACGTACTCGACGATGCCTTCCTGGTGCATTCTCCAGGCATAGACAAGGGACGACGCCTGACAGAGCGAACAAACATGAGGCTGTACTACAGTGCCGTGAAAGACATCGATAGACGATACGTCGATCGCAACTCCACGAAAGAGTTTTGCACGGAAAGTCGTAAACCCTCTAAGAGGTTTCGCAAGTATTTGCAATCGTCGAGCTAGACATGGTGTCGACGTCGCACGTCGTCGGCGTGCTTCTGTCCACACAAAGATACCGTTAATCAAACACAAAGATGACATCAAACAAACTCCAGGCGTATGCCGGCTTACACCAACTGATGGAATGTAGAAAATTTGAGAAATACACGTAGACTAACTTAACCACAAATGTTGTGCTGATTAGATGACAATTAATGAGTAATGGCACAGTCAATAGCGATTTTATTTTTAAATGGATGCTCAAAAATAATACTCATTGATAATGTTTGATTGATGAGTGAATATAATGTTAATTTGTACGATACGCTAAGTAGTATACGTGTGGCATATGGTTGTGGATTCTTTATGAACGTGATATTGCACGTGTGTTTGTATAAACGTGATATTGCACGCACGTGTGTTTGTATGAACGTGATATTGCACGCATGTGTGTTTGTATGAACGTGATATTGCACGCACGTGTGTTTGTATAAACGTGATATTGCACGTGTGTTTGTATGAACGTGATATTGCACGCATGTGTGTTTGTATGAACGTGATATTGCACGCATGTGTGTTTGTATGAACGTGATATTGCACGTGTGTTTGTATGAACGTGATATTGCACGCACGTGTGTTTGTATGAACGTGATATTGCACGTGTGTTTGTATGAACGTGAT
>NW_014577826.1:142421-151724 GCF_000485595.1 Priapulus caudatus
AAATTGTGTGAAGATTTATTTTTATTGAGACGTTCCAAGTGCCTGTGCTTTCATCAGTCTTGTACATCAATGCACGTGCGTCAACTCTGTCACACTGAACTCGGAGTGAATTGTGTAATTCATAACTGTCAGATGCGCATAGCTATAATACCCATTCACCCCAGGTGCTTCCGGGGTTCCATTAGCAATACTTGTCATGGCAGTGTTGTATAAGTTTGTGCGTGTGGGATAGGCCTATGTAGAAAGAACATGCTGTTTTATTCCACAGACACTTGCAAGGTTTAAATAATAAATTGATGGTAAATAAACACGAAATGTGTTTACTACCAAAGTTAAAGTCTTAATATTTAACTATTCTCTTTCGCCTATTATTAGTAACAGTGTCCCGTAAATGCAGTTCAGATGCTCCTCTGCAACACAATTTCACCGCACGCACACCAATGTGCATAAACTCACATAATTATGTCTTTTGCTGTGAGTTTGTGCACATTATTTACGTGGAATTATTACGTCTATAGAAGATACATAAACATTGAGACAGTTTAATTTGGTAGTAAATACATTTCGTGTTTATTTACCATCATTTTATTGTTGAAACGTTTCCAAGTGTTTTGCGCTTTATTCTGGACAGGCTGGGAGCGTCGTACGCATGCGCATGAATTACGTATAGAAACGGGTGTTCCCTGTAAGATTTCGTATTCACGATTATGCAGCGGTTGCTATGGGAACCAGGTATATTAACACGCATAATCTACTGCAAGTCGGGTTTTACCATTGAGCAGGCGAGTATGAGCGTGCGAATAGGTGAGGATCGTACGGCGCAAACACAGCTGGCAGTTCTAATTTCACGAGTAAATATTTGGAATACTCGTGGGAACTAATGGACCCACGAACGACGCGGGGTAACCATATTTGGCTTCGATAAAAATAGCACATAATATATGTAAGAACCCGTCCTTTTTCTAGTTATTAATATTTTGATTAAGTTGTTTTTAATACATTACGCATGTAATCAGTTATAACAATTGTTATTAGCAGTAATTCAATCAATCAACATTTACATTCATTATAATGGCAAGAGACCTTTAATAAGCATTTCCGAAAGCCAGCATTATATAGTATCATATTGTGAAAACAATGAAATTACTAACAACAATTATTAAAAAGTGGCGAAACCGTGCCAACATATCATACATATAGGAAAACAGAAATTAAATCATTTTCCTTAAAACACGTAGGTATTATCATACATAGGTATGCGATAACGGTATAGCTTCTACGGATACATTTAGAATTCTTAGGCATGTATTTGGCTAATTAAACGTTGCTATCTAAATAAGACACTCCTACTGCTCATCGTCGGTCACGCGTACTCTCTCGCAATCCATGGTCCTACTTTGCTTTTTATCCTCGAGGTATTTCATGAAGCTGATTAAGAGTTCTATGCACAAGCAGCATCCGCCGACAAGCACACCGAGCAGTAGGAAGGTAAACAGGTTCTGTAGGTACGGCAGCAGTATCACGTTCGCTGACACAGATGTCTGCTCGAGCAAACACCCAGGCACCTTAAGCATGTCATCCGTCCATTTCTGCAGGATGCCACTCTGATGTAGTATGGTGATTCCGTCGTTCAGCCGCTCGTAGTACGGGTCACCGTACGCAAGCACGCACGTAGTACTAGTCGGTAGTACAGTGATCGGCACCATCGCTAGTCTACATTCCCCCGAGCGCCTGTAGTCCCTCTGTGCGTGCAATGTTCCATACCAATCACTTTCGACAAATAGCGTGTATTTTCCAGTGAGGAGTCGGTCTATAGCCTCATCTGCACTGTGGACCACCGCGTCGGGGTCGGCAAGTGCCTTCTTCCACATCTTCCCTAGGTCTGACTCCGGTGGGCTTTCCTTCAGTAGGGCTTCGGCTATGAACCCGGGTACGATGATAGGCGTGATCGGATAGTTGGCAGCTTCGTGCAGGGACGTGAACGGGTAGGCCACCTCTGTGTCCACGGAGAGGAAACTCACGAGACTACCCGTGTACGTGCTGAGAATCACTATCACAAACATCCACCAAGAGAACTGCAGTGTGCGATCGGCGATTCTGCCGCTAACCCAGGTTCCGCCTTGGTTAGAAAGCGTGCCGAAAACGTAGACGGCAGCAGAGCTAAGTCCATGCCAGATGTATCGTGGGCTGTCGGGGGACAGGCTCAGGTATTTCAGCACGGGCAGCAGAACAGTAATGACAAGGCTGCACGCGACAATGAGAACCCACGTCAAGGTCGTGAAGGGCACGAAGATGGTCAGTTTCGTCTGCGTTTTCTTCTCCGGAAATTTGATGAGCAGAACGTAGTAGCTGTGTAAGATCGGCTGCAGAAATCTCAGCTGCTTCGCTCGCTCCGGATGCGTGACGACGTCGCACGCCATGTCCATGCGGCCGGCTTCAACCTCAGCTACGACCTTACTGAAGCCGCCGTTACAGAAGGGAATCGCCGAGTACGTGAAGTTGTAATACGCTCCCAGCTCGCGTAGGATGTTCCGGTTTATGATCGATATCTCCGTGTTAACTGCCGAGCAATTGAGGAAGCCAACTTTCAGTTCGACTCCGTGAAAATTAGGCGCCTCTTGTGTTTTACGTATCGGAAAGTTTTTTTGTATTTCTCTCCCTGGTGAAGTCTTACGGCATTGAAATCCAGGTTGTGTAGCGCTTTCAGCAATGTTCATCAAGTCGGCATTCAGATTCTTAGAAGCTATGAACCTCTCCATCGCCCGAACGAATGGGAATTAAATGCGAGCAGTGAGAATTAACCAGCCGCACCATGCTGCGTTCTCGCCGCTCCACGCCTGCTATTAAACAACTGCTGGATTCCACAACAAGTCTGTGCAGCAGCCTCCGCTGAGAATGCTGCTGCGTCTGCGTTTGTGTCTATTTCCACGCTACGGCTAGAAATGTTCTACACGAACGATCGCGTGTGTTATCCATTGTCGCGTACGACAAGCTCCAATAAAAATTTACAATCAGTAAGTCGATATTTTGCGCCGCGAACTTTAGCTAAACACGTGAGACGGCGGTTTTCCTCCGCTTAGTTGAAAGTACTTGTCGATGTACTCTGTATTCATGTATGTCGTATGCACAAATAAAAACCGTTTGAATCTTGTCACCACTCAGGCAGCGATTGGGTTAGCGATCGATTCAGCAACTCCATCGCCCGATCGAAATTTCAGAACACCTGCAATCGCATTTTGTGTCGTAATCGCTATATGACGGGTTCTGTGCAAACAATGTTTGTAAACACATACATGTTTTGAACGATGTTATATTTTTAGCCTCGGGTTGCGTGGCCTTTCAAACGCCCTGTCTGCGACACAATTCCTTATTTAAAAGTTTAGGGCCGTTCAAAAAATGGCGCGTTCGCTATTGGCGATTAGAAAGCGTTTTGCACCGGTAGAGAGCGTCCATCGGCCAGCAGGAATCAGAGCCTTCAGGTAGAGAAAAATTCTGGCAGCCCGGAATAAGTTAAAGTATGACAGACAACGAATTAAAATACCGCAGAGAGTTTTGGCACATACACAACATTCACGAAATATTCATGCTAAATAACTGCAGATTTAAGGACCAATTGATGTAGCCCAGGGCCGTATAGGCTGAGCAAAATCCTCGGGGGGCAGTGGCGGATCCAGGATTGGATCCAGCTGATCCTCCCACAGAAACGTTTTGAAAATGTAGATAGCAGGAGATGGTATTTGAGGCACTTTTGAGTGCATGTACAGCGCCTTCCATTCTGACTAGGACAATCTTCTTTTAGTAGAACTTTTTTTTAAATATTGCTCTAAATCTAGGGGCAGCTGCCCCCCTTGCCCCCCCCCTTGCGCCCTGTAGGTGGTGATCGACCCACCGTGCTTGTGTGTGAAATACATAAAGAATATAATATATAACAGAATAATTTATCACGTCGCTGGGAAGAAGTTTTGAATGTAGTTTGAACTTTGAATCTGTAGTCATTTAGCGTGAATATGTATATGTTACATGAAGTGTATATGTTGCGTATTTACTAAAACCTTCTAAGTAGTAGTTTTTAATTTAATGTTTTTGTTACACTTATCCAGCCTGCCTGTCTATGGATGCCACCCGACTCCACCTACATCGGTTCGCTACTACGACGAGCAAATGGTTAGACTTTGGTTCGACATGCACACAGGCACTTGGAGCGTTTCAATAAAATATAATGCTAAATAAATACGAAATCTATTTACTACCAATCTTAATGATTTTCTGTTTCTCTAGACCTACTCTCTTTCACTCTATAATTATTGCCGACAATTTCCTGTAAATGCCGTCCAAATGCTCAACTGCAACACACGCTGGCTGCCGCACGCTAGCGGCTGCACACTGCATGACACATAAATATATAGTTTTGTGTCGGAAAAATTAGGCTTTTTTACCCGCTTTCGGAAGTGAACGAGTGCGTCATTCATTGAACATTGAAGTTTTTCTTAAAATTAAATAATTCCCGAAATCCCTAAACGCGCTACGTCGATTATTTTAGCCAATGAACGTAGCTGTGTGTGTGTGTGTGTGTGTGTGTGTGGTGTGTGTGTGTGTGTTGTGTGTGTGTGTGTGTGTGTGTGTGTGTGTGTGTGTGTGTGTGTGGTTGTGTGTGAGTCTTGCCCGCACTTTATGCTTGGCTTACGGGCCTCGAACGGATATCGCGAGGCAGGCACCTCGCAACACGCGTGTTTGTTACCTCTGCGCAACGGAGCGTCATGCAATCGCTCGCCGCGCGCGCGCCCGCGCGCGCGTGTGTGTGTGTGTGTGTGTGTGTGTGTGTGTGTGTGTGTGTGTAGCCACCTCGCGATCGATAGCGCGTCGAGGTCAGCAAGTGGCGAGTCAGTAGCAGCCACCAGTGAGCGGCGAGTCAGTCAGGCAGCCGCCACCAGCGAACACATACATGTTACATGCTCGCGGAGGTATGCACTCTCCGTCGAGTGCCCTCTGTCTAGTTTACATATAGCTTTGTGACATCAGGATGGGCAGTGTCGGGAGTTCTGCGATGATAACCTCGTTAATTTCTCAGCATTTCTTAAGGTGCATGGAACATTTTACCAATTTAGTGGTGTCAGTAGTCACCGATATGTCACAGTAAGTATAACCGTTTATGTTTCACATACGTTCACCTATTTTGCACACAGGCGGTCGATCATTGTGAAAAATTGTGTGAAGATTTATTTTTTTTATTGAGACGTTCCAAGTGCCTGTGCTTTCATCAGTCTTGTACGTCAATGCACGTGCGTCAACTCTGTCACACTGAACTCTGAGTGAATTGTGTAATTCATAACTGTCAGATGCGCAATAGCTATAATACCCATTCACCCAGGTGCTTCCGGGGTTCCATTAGCATACTGTCATGGCAGTGTTGTATAAGTTTGTGCGTGTGGGATATGTAGAAAGAACATGCTGTTTTATTCCACAGACACTTGCAAGGTTTAAATAATAAATTGATGGTAAATAAACACGAAATGTCTTTACTACCAAAGTTAAAGTCTTAATATTTAACTATTCTCTTTCGCCTATTATTAGTAACAGTGTCCCGTAAATGCAGTTCAGACGCTCCTCTGCAACACAATTTCACCGCACGCACACCAATGTGCATAAACTCACATAATTATGTCTTTTGCTGTAATTTGTGCACATTATTTACGTGGAATTATTACGTTTATAGAAGATACATAAACATTGAGACAGTGTTAATTTGGTAGTAAATACATTTCGTGTTTATTTACATCATTTATTGTTGAAACGTTTGCAAGTGTTTTGCGCCTTTATTGTTGGAGCAGGCTGGAGCGTCGTACGTATGCGCATGATTTACGTATAGAAACGGGTGTTCCCTGTAAGATTTCGTATTTACGATTATGCAGCGGTTGCTATGGGAACCAGGTACGCATAATCTACTGCAAGTCGGGTCTTACCATTTAGCCGGCGAGTGTGAGCGTGCGAATAGGTGAGGATCGTACGGCGCAAACACAGCTGGCAGTTCTAATTTCACGAGTAAATATTTGATACTCGTGGGAACTAATGGACCCACGAACGACGCGGGGTAACCATATTTGGCTTCGATAAAAATAGCACATAAAATATGTAAGAACCCGTCCTTTTTCTAGTTATTAATATTTTGATTAAGTTGTTTTTAATACATTACGCATGTAATCAGTTATAACAATTGTTATTAGCAGTAATTCAATCAATCAACATTTACATTCATTATAATGGCAAGAGACCTTTAATAAGCATTTCCGAAAGCCAGCATTATATAGTATCATATTGTGAAAACATAAAATTAATTACTAACAACAATTATTAAAAAGTGGCGAAACCGTGCCAACATATATCATACATATAGGAAACAGAAATTAAATCATTTCCTTAAAACACGTAGGTATTATCATACATAGGTATGCGATAACGGTATAAGCTTCTACGGATACATATTAGAATTCGTAGGCATGTATTTTGGCTAAATTAAACGTTGCTATCTAACATAGACACTCCTACTGCTTATCGTCAGTCAAACTCTCTCCTCGCAATCCATGGTCCTACTTTGCTTTTATCCTCGAGTATTTCATGAAGCTGATTAAAAGTTCTATGCACAAGCAGCATCGCCGACAAGCACACCGAGCGCAGTAGGAAGGTAAACAGGTTCTGTAAGTACGGCAGCAGTATCACATTCGCTGACACAGATGTCTGCTCGAGCAAACACCCAGGCACCTTAGCATGTCATCCGTCCATTCTGCAAGATGCCACTCTGATGTAGTTGGTGATTCCGTCGTTCAGCGCTCGTAGTACGGGTCACCGTACGCAAGCACGCACGTAGTGCTAGTCGGTAGTACAGTGATCGGCACCATCGCTAGTCTACATTCCCCGAGCGCCTGTAGTCCCTCTGTGCGTGCAATGTTCCATACCAATCACTTTCGATAAATAGGCGTGTATTTCCCAGTGAGGACTCGGTCTATAGCCTCATCTGCTACTGGTGACCACGCGTCGGGGTCGGCAAGCACCTTCTTCCACATCTTCCCTAGGTCTGACTCGGTGGGCTTTCCGTTCAGTAGTGCTTCTTCTATGAACCCGGTACGATGGTAGGCGTGATCGGATAGTGGCAGCTTCGTGCAGGGAAGTGAACGGGTAGGCCACCTCTGTGTCCACAGAGAGGAAACTCACGAGACTACCCGTGTACGTGCTGAGGATGACGATCACAAACATCCACCAAGAGAACCGCCAGTGTGCGATCGGCGATTCTGCCGCTAAGCCAGGTTCCGCCTTGGTTAGAAAGCGTGCCGAAAACGCGTAGACGGCAGCAGAGCTAAGTCCATGCCAGATGTCATCGTGGGCTGTCGGTGGACAGGCTCAGGTATTTCAGCACGGGCAGCAGAACAGTAATGACAAGACTGCACGCGATAATGAGAACCACGTCAAGATCGTGAAGGGCACGAAGATGGGCAGTTTCGTCTGGCGTTTTCTTCTCCGGATATTTGATGAGCAGAACGTAGTAGCTGTGTAAGATCGCTGCAGAAATCTCAGCTGCTTCGCTCGCTCCGGATGCGTGACCACGTGCGCACGCCCATGTCCATGCGGCCGGCTTCAACCTCAGCTACGACCTTACTGAAGCCGCCGCTTACAGAAGCGGAATCGCCGAGTACGTGAAGTTGAATACGCTCCAGCTCGTCGTAGGATGTTGCGGTTTATGATCGATATCTCCGTGTTAACTGCGCGAGCAATTGAGGAAGCCAACTTTCAGTTNGGTCTATAGCCTCATCTGCACTCTGGACCACCGCGTCGGGGTCGGCAAGCACCTTCTTCCACATCTTCCCTAGGTCTGACTCCGGTGGGCTTTCCTTCAGTAGGGCTTCGGCTATGAACCCGGGTACGATGATAGGCGTGATCGGATAGTTGGCAGCTTCGTGCAGGGACGTGAACGGGTAGGCCACCTCTGTGTCCACAGAGAGGAAACTCACGAGACTACCCGTGTACGTGCCGAGGATCACGATTACAAACATCCACCAAGAGGACCGCAGTGTGCGATCGGCGATTCTGCCGCTAACCCAGGTTCCGCCTTGGTTGGCAAGCGTGCCGAAAACGTAGACGGCAGCAGAGCTAAGTCCATGCCAGATGCATCGTGAGCTGTCGGCGGACAGGCTCAGGTATTTCAGCACGGACAGCAGAACAGTAATGACAAGACTGCACGCGACAATGAGAACCCACGTCAAGGTCGTGAAGGGCACGAAGATGGTCAGTTTCGCCTGCGTTTTCTTCTCCGGATATTTGATGAGCAGAACGTAGTAGCTGCGTAAGATCGGCTGCAGAAATCTCAGCTGCTTCGCTCGCTCCGGATGCATGCTCATGTCGCACGCCATGTCCATGCGGCCGGCTTCAACCTCAGCTACGACCTTACTGAAGCCGCCGCTACAGAAGGGAATCGCCGAGTACGTGAAGTTGTAATACGCTCCCAGCTCGCGTAGGATGTTCCGGTTTATGATCGATATCTCCGTATCAACTGCCGAGCAATTGACGAAGCCAACTTTCAGTTCGACTCCGTGAAAATTGGGCGCCATCGGAAAGTTTTCTTGTATTTCTCTCCCTGATGAAGTCTTACGGCATTGAAATCCAGGTCGTGCAGCGCTTTCAGCAATGTTCATCAAGTCGGCATTCAGATTCTTAGAAGCTATGAACCTCTCCATCGCGAACGAATGGGAATTAAATGCGAGCAGGAGAATTAACAGCCGCACCATGCTTGCGTTCACGCGCTCCCACGCTGCTATTAAACAACTGCTGGATTCCACAACAAGTCTGTGCAGCAGCTCAGCTGAGAATGCTGCTGCCTCTACGTTTGTGTCTATTTTCAGCTACGGCTAGAAATGTCTACACGAACGATTGCGTCTGTTGTCGTTGTCGCATACGACAACGCAATCAAAAATTTATAAACAGTAGTCGATATTTTGCGCCGAACTTTAGCTAAACAGTGAGACGGCGGTTTTCATCCGCTTAGTTGAGAGTACTTGTCGATGTACTCTGTATTCATGTATGTCGTATTCACAAATAAAACCGTTTGAATCTTGTCACCACTCAGGCAGCGATGGGTTAGCGATCGATTCAGCACCCCATCGCGAGCGAAATTTCAGAACACCTGCAATCGATTTTTGTGTCGTAATCGTATAGACGGGTTCTGTCAAACAATGTTTGTAAACACATACATGTTTTGAACGATGTTATATTTTTAGCCTCGGGGTTGCGTGCCTTTTAAACGCCCTGTCTGCGACA
>NW_014577827.1:0-14703 GCF_000485595.1 Priapulus caudatus
ATCAACTAGTCCTTGGGTTGGAACATACCATAGAGCAGATGTCCCGCCGGCAAGCCGACGCAGGTTCTCGACCATGTAGACAGAAAAAATAGAGCGCACATGCCAAGTCGTCTCGTGTACACCTGGATTTATAACGCCAACCTGGAACTGGGCCCCAAGGGTGGAGATCCAATCCTTGCCGTGGTATCTGACTGATGACGCGTTTGCGAACGGGCGCTCTTACAGCGTCTCATTGAACGCGCTCGTCATCGCCGTTTACTTCGGGAATGAGTATGGGTCACGTTCTAGTCTTATCATCGATCCCAAGCCATGGTCGGCATAGTTCCTGCACTATGTCTGAGCTCAAATTGGCCCGGACTTGATCAGAATGAATACGTTATCTGGATCCCGTGTTCACAAAACATACATGGGCGAAAGATAAGGCTACTGGCAACGGTTCCTTTAGCTGCTCTGGTCCCTTCATGGCATACAGATTTCACCATACTTCGTAAAATGGTCGCCAACCACCAACAGTAACGGTTACCCCGTAGGCTGATTGGCAGCTTCTGTGATGTCATGTCGCTACACAGCTGAGAGTGAGGTAGGAATTGGGAAATATTTGCAGCGGCGGTGACCTTCACTCTCGGCGATTTGGCTTACTGCGGGCTAACACATTTAGGACATGTTCTCGGCAGAACTCCCGCAACATCCATAACTAGTCCTGGTACAGTAGAACGACTCTCGCATCTTTGCCTAAATCTTTCGTCTCCGAGATGGCGGAGGTGACAGACGCAGAAGTGAACTTCATGGAGGACTTGCGATCGCAGTCCTGGCGCAACGACTGTATGATAAACGTGTTCCTCTTCTTGATTGGAAGTCGGCCGGGAGTTACTCAAAGAGCATCCTCGCCGAACTGCAAGAGGCTTTCGAGGAAGCCCGGAAAACGGCAAGTATTGGCCAAGAGCGACAAAAGAAATTGTATGAAACACCACCCATACCAAGTGGGGGACAGAGTGTGGTTACACGCTTTAGTATCAAAAGATCGCCACCGGAAATTGGCTCTACCATGGGTAGGGCCATATACCATCGTAAAGAGGATGCAGACAGCGAATGGCCTGCCTGGTGTCACATACAGGATCCAGAGTGAGGACACAGCTAAGCGACATAGGCTAGTTGTCCATCACAATCGCTTGAAACAGTGTGTGGCACCCAGGATACCCAGGCCATTGGCGCATCAAGAGCCGGAAGAGCTTGACGACGTCCCTGTAGAGAGGGGACCGGGCGTTCCTGCCCTGCCGGGGATGTTCTTCCCAATGATGGGTGGAGGACTTGGTGTCGGCATGCGATTACCAGCCGCACCCGCAGCCCCTCCTGTCCCGGCGGCAGAGGCCGTGGACGACGGAATTCCCGAATGTGGACCTGGCGCTGACATGGAGTTTCCTGCAGAGCCAGCTGTCCCACCCGAGGAACCAGACGAAGGAGACGAGCTGAGAGCTGTTGCTCAACCAGGGGAAAGAGATGCTGAGTTAGGAGTGGGACCGCGTGTTGACATGGGTTTGCCTGCAGCGCTGATCGAAGCCGCTCCCGAACCACGTGTGACGAGGAGTGGACGCGACGTCAATGCTCCCGCCTACTTGGACGATTATGTCCGCCCCGTGAAGCTGTACAGCGACGCGACCCGCTCAGCGTAGTGATGCCGCAGGAGACTGCCCATGCGTCGTGGCAATGGCAGCTTACCGCACACCGAAGCGACTTTCTTTTGTAACGTTCACCGCTGGGCAGTTGCCCCTTGTTTTTAGCGGATTGTGTAATTTTGTGTGCTATATTTTGTATTCCGTGGACAGTGGCAGGGTAGCTGCCTCCTGTTGTAACGTTACCGCTGGGCAGTTGCCCCTTGTTTTTAGCGGATTTGCATATGTCGATGTGGGGCACATCTCCTCAAAAGAGGGGCGTATGTGACGGCGGCATAGTTTCGGACTAGTGTCGGAAGGTGGCGCGGTGTTGCCGCATGCGCGAGGTGCGCGCCCTCTCTCGCCCTCTTGCTTGGCAGACATTGATGTGAGCAGACGTGAGTTAGCCGGCGTCTCCGAATAAAGCCGTTCATTACCTAATTCCTGTGTTTATCGATTCATTGCGAATGCTCCCATGAAGGCATAATAGTCAGCTTTCACAATAGTATTTGATCAAATTTACAATCACATGACCGTGAATGCACTGTTCCCGATCATGCAATCAGCGTACAGGAAACAATACAGCACTGAAACGGCACTGTTAAAAGTTAAGCACGACATATTAATGAACATGAACAACCAGCAAGTTACTCTCCTTGTGCTTTTGGATCTCAGTGCTGCCTTCGATACTGTCGATCATGATATTTTGTAGCTTCGCAGAGGCCTTCAGTCTAAGGATTGCCATTACGGCAAAGCACATTTGACTGGTTTTTCATCCTATTGTCACACTCAGATCATAGGCACGTGTCAATAGTGGGACTTTAATCCAGACAGCTTCGAGCTGCAAGTGGGTGTTTCCACAAGGCTCATGCTAGGGCCTCTTCTCTCAACAATATGCGTCAAACCATTTTCGCATTATTTGAACTTCATCTCCCGGATATGTCCACTCGCTATGCCGATGAAACTACCCTAACTGTACCTATCCTTCAATCCAAATTCTGCTAGCGCATCCAGGAAGGGGGGGGGGGAAAAAAAACAGGGGGCTGTCTCTGCGTGAAACCTGTAATAAAACTATCCGTGACTGGATGCTTGCTGGGGATCGGGCTAATGTGTAACCGACGACGAAAACGGAATTCCTCATCATAGGTACCCGGCAACAACTGTGGCAAAGTGGACATTGATCATATCATCTGTTGGACAGGTTGTAACATTTTTGGCCAAGTATCCGTGACCAGAAACTGTGGTTGCTGTGTTTGATTCCGCAACTGATTGGAGACTCATGTTTCTAAACTCTGCAGTACTTCATTTTTTCCATCTTCAATTAATATTCAGAGAATCCGAAAGTTTCCTTCTACGCGACATCAACAAAAATTCTAAACCTTCACGCAATTCATCTATCTAGTCGTGTTGATCTGCTTGCAATAGTTTACTTTATGGCTGCCCCCAGGTAAAACTGAATAAGTTACAGCGAGTCCAAAATGTAGCTGCCAGGCTTTATCAGTGCAATGTATCCAAGCTTTGATCCATATATCACACTGTTTTTATATCCATTTGCATTGGCCTGCATTTAGTTTCCGTATAGAATTTTAAAATACTAGTCATCACTTTTAACGGCTTACATTGTAATGTCACCAAGAGTAATGTCAGAGAATTTAGTTACATCTAAAGAGACCTAATCGTACAGTCTGCGCTCCTGGTAACACATGTTAATTGGCCACCTAGTCTGTTAAACAGCGTTGGCTACACTTGGCGATCGACGCTTGTTACATCAGCTGCCCCAAAATCTATGGATTACAGCTACCTTGTGTCATATTCGATGTGAAAAAGTCGCTTGAATCCTTTTAAACGCCTAGTCCAAACTCATCTTTTTAACATTGCCATTGAACACATAGACATTATATTTAGGTGTACATTTGAGTTCGAGTTCTATTTATCTAAAATTTATTATGCGTTTTAGGATACTATATTTTTTAGCACTGTGCCGCAGTCCGCTATTTTAAATCAGTGAATTGTTACAGGTTGTCGTAATTTTAGTATGAGTGTTTTAGCAGTGGTTGCAGTCCGCTGTTTTAAATCAGCCTTTGTAATGCGGCACGTGAACCATATCTGCATGTAAAACGTGCGCAATATAATAGTCAATAAATATTATTATTATAATATTAAGGGTAGACGTTTCGCCAGCATTCTCATCTCCAGGAGCAGCATCCTGATGGTCATTCTGATCATTATTATTTATGTTATTTTACTTTATATTATATATATACATATATATATATATATATATATATATTGATACAGATATATATCATTTTAATACATCTGAGGTGATTTGTCGTTGGGCTTCACGGCAGCCGCCGTTCTTGATCGAAGCAGGGGCGGATGCTGCGATAACGAGCATCCTCATCTTTCAGGATCAGCATCACGTGGAGCAGGTGAAGCTGCAGGGTACCATCGACCAGCAGATGAAGCTTATCGACTTCCTCCAGGCGAAGATCGAGAACCCGAGCAAGAAGAAGAAGGTGAGGCGGCGCCACCTGGCGTCGGTGCGCGCAAGCGAGATCAAGTAGTCGTCGACCCGTGTCGCGCGGAACCTCATGGTCGATCCCAACCTTAACCCCATATGTAACCACATGTAACCGTAGTTGGGAGCCTAAACCTAGCCATAACCCTAACCCCACCCCCTAACTGTAACCGGTACCCCAAACACTAACCACAGAGGCTTGAATGTAGACGATGCAAAACCAGAGACCAGTTGCAATTATCAATGGGTTTGCAATCGCGATTAATGCTCTTTATTGATCGTATCGTGATGCGCGTTGATTATATGTCGTCTGCCTTCATTGTTCATCCCTCTATCATCGTTCAGAAGGGATTGTTCGGCGGAGGAGGCGGCAGTAAGAAGCAGCCGGCGCAGAAGTTCCCGATGCAGTGGCGTGACCTGGAGGCAATGCTGGAGCGAGAGCGCGGCGTCAACCGCAAGCTGACCGAGCAGCTCAACCAGATGCAGAAGCAAGGTGAGCTGCGCCATATACTGCGCCATCTATCTGACAGGAGTTTTCGTTTGATTTTTAAAAATGGTTTACTAATTTTAAATTTGTTCTATTAACCCTTTCCTCGCTCTCTTCCCACAGTCATCCACCAGCGCAAGCAGGCAGGGGCGACGCTCCCCAGCAGCGGTGGCGCCACCACACAGCCGGCCAAGGTGGCGCTGTCGTCGATCGTCGAGCCTCAGATGGAGCGGATGACGCTGCTGCGGGCGTCGGCTGGCGCGCGGCAGCCGCGAGGGGGCGCCACCGCTCGTTGCGACATCCCGCACCGATTTGTCTCGGCGTTGAACACGCGCGCGGCGACGTGCGCTGCCTGCCTGGATACCATACACCTCGGCCGGCAGGCGTCGCGATGCGCAGGTCAGTGGCGCCCCCGAGTGGTCCGAGAAATAAACGCTGCTAATAAATTTCCCCTTTTTCTTTTATTATTATTATTAGTATTATTTTTATTATTATTATTAGCTCATCTGACGAAGTCAGATGCAGCTTGTAGAATCGCATGATTGTCTGTGCGTCTGTCTGAGCGTGCGTCCATCAGTCAACAGTTGGGCACAAATCTTAACCGCTCGATGTACGGTCACGATATTCGGGACGTCGGGGGGGGGGTCAAATTTGGGGGTCAAGGGTCAAAGGTCAAGATGTGTAAACGGAGGTGGAATATTTCTCCCTTAACTTAAGGTATAGGAGGAAATACGGAATTGCGGCACAAATCTTAACGGCTCAACCTATGCTCTTAATATTCAGTGTATAGTGTGATGGGCAGGAAACCCTTCACCAGTGCGAAATTGGAAGTCACAGGTCAAAGGGCATTGGGGGAAAGATCAGATATCAGACATTTTCTGAGGACATATGGCCTAATGAACAGAGTGAAAAACTTTTTTGTTTCAGCGCTGACCTACCATTTTTATCACTTTATTGAAAGGACCATGAAATGTGCTTTCCACTGACTAGTCCGAGATTCCTCTGACCAATGCCTACACTGACGATTTTGGTGGTTTTGGTGTGGGTTAGTGGCTAACCCACACCAAAACCACCAAAATCGTCAGTGTAGGCATTGGTCAGAGGAATCTCGGACTATCCACTGACGTGCGAAGAGTAAGTGTCTGATAACCTTTTGACCCTCAAGAGGAGGGTTTAGGATAAACTCAACCTTGTGCACGGGTATTGCTCTAATGAATATAAAACGTTTATTGACGAATGAATCGAATCAATCACACGTTTTATTTATAGAAGAGATATATCTCTATGCTCAAGCCAAAAAAAATCATGAAATATCCAGCACCTAATTATGTTACCACACGGATTTTGAATTTTTATGTAAAAATGGTATTTTGGATATTTCTCAATTACCAATTACAAAGAGTGAGGAAGCAAAATTTTCGCCACAGGTTAAGCACAATATGTACCAAAAGATTTTTCTTTAAGTTTCATATTTACTGAGAAAAATGAAAAAAACTGCTTAAAAATCAAGTTGTGTGTTAGAATTGAAAATTTTAGCGAATAAAGAGGCACAACTAATAAAATACGGCACTTAATAACAATCCCTGACGCGCTTTTTTACAGCAATATGTTACCATTAAAACGAGTGTAAAATTAAATTAATCAGAGTTGTAATTACAGAGAAATATCCATTTATACATCGGCTACTATGTCAGAAATCGAAACGGAGAAATCAGCGTTTTTCTATTTTTCACAATGATCGACTGCCTGTGTGCAAAATGGGTGAACGTATGTGAAACATTACTGTTAGTAGTAGTACTTACTGTGACATATCCATGACTAACTGACACCACTAAATTGGTAATATCTTCCATGCACCTTGAGAAATTGTGAGAAATTACGAGATTACCACCGCACTTTCATGCAAAACGCGCGTACGATGTGTACTGCATGCCGTTACTAAGCTATTTGTCAACAAACACGCGCCTAACTGCAAGGTGTGTAACAAGGGAAACGGGGCTATTTTCGGTCGCGCGGCAATTTCAACTATCACTGGCAGATGACAGCTGTAGGAGGGTTGATGCTGAATGATACTGGCGTAGTGAATATCATGAAAATTCTGGTTGTATCATGTCTCTGACGTCATCAGTGACGTCGGCTGCTGCTCACTACACGTGTACGCGGGCCAATCCATACGCTCTAAAGTTCACATTGTACCGTTACAGTCGCCGTAGCCAGGGGGGTCGGGCGGTTCGAACGATACTCCCCCCCCCCCCTACCCCCACCCCCCAAGCCAAAAAATAATAATTTGAAAATTTGCAAGAATTTCAGCCTTATGTTCGCTTCCATTTTAGTGTAAATAATTGCCAAATCTCCATCGTGCGGGAGGGTGAACAGTGAACACCCCCCTTCCACACCCTCCCCCGCTCGGTCGCTTGGTCTCTCTCGCCTGTCGCTTCGCCGCCCGGAGCAGGGAGCGTGGTAGCAGGTGGGGTCCAGGGAGTCCGGACACCCCTTGCTCGCGCAGAAAACGCATCATGAGGGGGTCTAATTTTAAACAAAATTTCGGGGGGAGTCCCCGAGGACGCCCCCTTTCGCGAGTCTCGCAACTTTGGGTTACGGTTAGTCGACCCCCCCCTGGCTACATAAATTCCTGCTACACGCCCCTGCGGAGCAATATTGCCAACATTTGAAAAACGAAACGCCCCCCAATAGAAAACTGGCTAGGGGCCTGCCGTTTATATGTGAGAATATGAGGCATACAAAGGCTGGCACATTGGTGTTAGCCATCAAATAATTGTAAAAACAAAATCATTTATAAAATTTGCCTAAGAGTATCCTTAACATGGATTTCCTGACTGCCTCAATGATTGTACTAGTGTTTCATATTCATGGGCACATCCATAATCTAAAAGCCAATAATTAGCATGGATGCCCAACGGTACAGCCACAGGATTACGGCTCAAAGGTCCTTGTGATCGAATCCATCAGATTTTTTATTATTTACCTGTTTTCTGTATTTTCTATCTTTATCTATTTTAACTATTTTTTTCCAATTAAAATGCAAATATGTACATGATTTATTTACAACAATTTCATAACAACAAATAATTTTTACAATTAATTTTTTTTTTAATAGGGTTAGGGTTAGGGTCACAATGCACCATAAAACAGGAGTTTCAGGCACGCAATTTGTATCAACCAATGGGATTTGGGAGGTATGCAGAATGCAGAAGGTTGCTGAAATGATGTGTAGGTACGCAACTGCGTATATGCATATCTGCCCCTAACAAAGGTGTCACTACGCACGACTTAAATGTTACGTTTATAACCGTAGCAACAGACGCTCTGCGGCTCTTGTTATAATTATTATTTGTTAATGCATTTTTACATATCAGTGAAAATCGAAAATGTTTTCACGTGCGCTGCATTCTCTCGTCGCCGAATATCTCTTGTCAGCGAATATTGGAACGTCTTTCGAATGCTGAGCTTTCTCTTGTCAGTGAATCTCAGGGAATGTCTCTTCCCCTCGCAGAATGCCACCTCTCCTGCCATCCCAAGTGTGCCACCAACCTGCCCAGCACCTGTGGCCTGCCGTCAGAATACCTGGATCACGTGACCAAGTCGCCATTCGCCACGGTGACGCCCTCTCCTGGCGTGCCATCGTCGGACAAGAGCGTCCGTCTGGAGGGCTGGCTGAAGATACAGGGGTGAGCGTCGTGCGAGAATCGGACTGCGGCGGCGGGGAAGGTTTCGATAGAGAAAACTACGTTTTTATAACAAAAGAGAAACGGATAGTTGTTCAGATGACGCCACTAGTTTGAGCATTCCAATGAATTGTAAATGCTTGTTTTCGTCGATTTTTAAACCCAATGACAGCTATTCAGGTCTGAATTGAAGGTCCACTCACGGTTCTGTTTGAAAAATTGGAATTTCTGGGTTTGTTTCACTGTTGGGGGGATCGTGACCATACTAACTTTTCATTATTTAAAATAAGAAAAAAGGGGAATCCGCATCCTGGTTATCCCCACACGTCTGCCGTGTGTGTGTGTGGGTGGGGGGGGGGGACTACACCCCCGTAGTGCCTAACCCAGGCGCTGCCCACCCCCTTCCCCTGTCCTCTCAATTTTATTCAAATTTTAAAATCCCGTCAAAATTAATATTGAAACTCAATTTTCATTAATTGAATTAATTTAATTCATTAATTTAATTCATTCATTAATTCAATCAATTTTCATTGATTGAGCTTCATTAATATTGAAGCTCAATTTTATTCCCTCAATTATTTCGATATTAATTAAATTTGTCGTGCAGGGTGAAGAGCGCGTGGGACAGGAGTTATGTCGTCGTGCGCGGTGCCACGCTCAGCGTCCACGACAAGGAAAACGCTGCGACACGTGGCGCCGGCGATGCGTTTGACCTCGCGCCGGCGGACGGGGTTGTGGTCGTTCATGAGGCGGTGGGCAGCTCAGAGCTACCGACGGCGGCGGCGTCCGACGTCCCCTACATCCTGCGCGTCGAGTTCAGGCCGCACACCACCTGCTGGCCGGCCAGGTAAGCGAGGAATGCGTTCACGTGTTTTTTCTATTATTTTTGTTGTTTTGTTATTTGTTGTTGCTGTTGTTTTTTTTCGTCCGTGTTGTTATTTATTGTTGTGGTTTTTGTTTGTTTTGTTGTTTTTTGTTGTGTATGTTCTATTTGTTATTTTTTTGTCCTTTTATTTTTTTATTAGTTTTTTCCTTTTCCGTGTTTTTTGGGGGGGGGAGGGGAAGGTTTTGTTACTGCTGTTGTTCCTTCTTTTTTTGTTCGTTTATTACGTTTTTTACATTTTGTTTACGCTTATGTCTTTCTATCATCGCTCCTCTCGACTTGCCTGCATTCTCTCGTGTCTGATCCACGCGTTTGATCGCACTGCAGGAACCTCTACCTGATGACGCCAAACTTCCTCGAGAAGAACAAGTGGGCGTGCGCGCTGGCGAGCGTCGTGGCGGCACACGCGAGTCCCGCGCCGGACGCTCTGCTGCGGGGCAACGTCGTCACGAGTCTGACCACTTCTGACCGCAAGCTGGACGTCAACTGCACCCTGGTGCTCAACGATCAGGTAGCTAGCGTTGCAGATTTGTTGACGTGGGGGTGGGAGGCGGTGGGAGGAGGGGAGTGTGTGTCTAGCCAGCGCGGTGTTGTGTGGAGATGCTGTATGTAGCCTAATAATGCTGCCCGTCACATGGCAATGCTACACGTTGCGTGACAATGCTGCACATCGCTTGTAATACTGTGTATCACATGGCTTCACAGCTGCTGCTGCTGCTGGGAGCGGAGGAGGGACTGTTCGCGCTGCCGCTGCCGGCCGACCCCTCCGGTGGCGCCCTCTACCGGGTCGAAGGCATCGACAAGGTCTACCAGATGCTGCCTCTCACTCAGCTGGGTCTCATCGTCATGATCACCGGTAAGTCACGCCCACCCTCGTTAGCACTAATTGCCACTAACGAGCGATTTGAGGTGAAGCCCCGACGCATTCGGTATAACAATCGCCAATCGCTAACTAACGACTCGCTAATTAACGATCGCTGATAACTTATTAGCGAATCGTTAACAGCAGCGTGTGTGGTTCGAGTTGCTTCCCAGTCATGGGCTATTGGTTATAAAGATCACTAGTCATCTTCCCATCTTGTAAAACCATGCAATATTATACGAGGGTAAACGTTTGTAAAGATTCTGAAATTACAATGCCCCCGATAGTAAAAGCCTCCTAATTAATTAATTTGGCAGTAATACGCTTCGTGGATGTAACAACAACCCATAACGTAGCGGTTTCTCAAGCAAAGATCATTAGATGGATTTCGACGGCATTCTTCAATTCTTCAATGTCGCTGCCATTTTCTTGTCACCATGGTAACGTGACAACATCGTCGCCATCTTATCTCTCTCTCTGCAGGCAAGCACCAGGAGCTGTGCACGATTGAGGCGGCGCCGCTGGCGTCCCGCGTGGCGCGAGCGAGCGTCGCAGCGCCCACTGTGACGCCGGCGTTTGTCTCGTCGATAGCGACGTGTCACCTGATCGCGGGCGCGTGGCGTGAGGGTTGCGGATTCGTGTGCGCAGCCCTGCCGGACAAGCTGAAACTGCTCAAGTACTGCGCTACCACGTGCGAGTTTGTCGTGCTCAAGGTAGGCATGTAACATGGATGATATAACACATGGCATGATGTAATGCGGTGTGATGTAACACAGATTGTCTAACACGTGACAATGTGATATAACACACTGCCTAATGTAAGTGTTGATACAGGTAACCCCCTATTAATCGTCGTGTGTTTTTCTTGCGGCGGCGGCGAGCAGGAGTTTGCGACGGCGGAACCTTGCAGTTGTCTGCTGTTCACTGAACACAGCGTGATCCTCGGAACAAACACCTACTATGAGATCGATCTCATGCAGGGCACCATCGAAGGTAGGCAAGCGAGCGAGAGAGAGAGAGAGAGCGAGAGAGAGAGAGAGGGGTAAAAGAAATAGAGAGAGAAGGGGGAGGTAAGGAAAGCGAAATAGCTGGATAGATAAATGGATGGATGGACGGATAGAGAGAGCGAGAGAAAGGGAGAGAGAAAGAGAAGGAGAGCGAGAGAGCTCTATAAGTCGTCACATTATTATTACGATAAAGTATCGTTCATAGACGTAATTTTCTGGTATCACCTTCATTACATTATCGTATTATTGTACTGGCACCCCCTGGTGTGTGGTTGCAGATTTTCTCGACGCGTCCGACACGTCTCTGGCGTACGTCGTCTACGCTGCTGCCGGCCGCAGCAGCTTCCCCGTTTCCGTCATGCAGGTGTCGCCACCTGGCAAGGAGGAGGAGTTCCTGCTCTGCTTCCACGGTGAGTCGCCAGCGCCTGCGAGCGAGAGGCGCCATCTAGCGGGTCACTCCGCAAATTTCTTTTCTGGCGTCATCTGAATTAGGAAAAATCCCAATTCCTGTCGTTGTGTAGTTTGCGGCAGTGTTTTTTGGCGATGCTTTCGTCACAGAGAGCGCCGATGTCGGCCCAGTGGCGCCGCATGGTGACGATTAACTGTCGGCGCTCTTGCTTGCAGAGTTCGGCGTGTTTGTGGACGCATACGGCTGCCGCTCCCGCAAGGATGACATGAAGTGGTCGCGGCTCCCCTTGGCGTTCGGTGCGTATCCACCTTGACGACGAGGCAGTTCACTTGTCTACTCGTCTCGTGTTGATAGTATATCGCCAGTACTTTCTGGCTACTTCAGTGATTGCGTAAAATAACTAGTACAAAAACTTGTCAATATATACTTGTATAAATCAAGATGGCTTCCGGGTAAATCAAAACGACCATTTAGATTTTCACAGCTTACGTTTTTTTCTGCGCCGATTTTTTCGCCGACACGTTTTCTCTCGATCGCAGGCTACAGCGCCCCCTATCTCTTCATCACGCACATCAACTGCGTCGAGGTGTGCGACATCAACAAGCGCACGTCCTCTTCCAGCGGGGGCGCCACCGTCGCGCAGGCGTACTTCCCCGTGACACGTCCGCGCTACCTCGGCGAGGCGGGCTCCCCCGGCGCCATCTATGTGGCGTCGTGTCGGCCCGGCGGCGCCGAGCTGGTGTGCCTGCGAGGCAACATGGCGGCGGCGGCGCGGACCGCGCGCACCGCGGGAGACTCCGCCGCGATGCTGAAGCGCAAGGGCAGCGACAGGTGAGACGTGTTGCCGCGGCGACGCTCGCGATGCAGCCGCGACTGCCGGTGAACTCTCATCTACTATGATCTACTCTCTTGATAACTATGGCTACTGGTGACGTTGCACGTATGTGTACATGCATTATGTTGTCTGTGATGTAACTGTGTATACGTATTGAAAACTGATGATTAATCGATTGATTGATTGATCGTAGAGATTAAGAGACAATTAATTGTGTGTGCTGTGATGTAAGAGAAGAAACGATTTGCTGTTTACTGCCGTAGTGATAATGATGATGTTGACGATGGTGGTGATGATGATCAAGATGTTGACAATCATGATGATGTCAGTGACGATGTTGATAAGTATGATGATGATGATGGCAATGCAATGACAATGAAAATGATGTTGATGATAATAATTATGACAATGAGGACGATGATGATGATATTAACACCTCCCTCCCGCTTTCCTCACAGCACGATCTTTAGCACGGACACCTTGCTCTCCACCGAGCGTCTCGACACCGCCTCAGAGATGGACTCGAGCGAGTTTGACTGCCTCTCCACCACCACCAACACGACATCGTCATCTTCCTGCGTGCGCCGGGCCAGCATGAGCTTCATGCAGCCGATCGACATGTCACCGCACGACCGCGCCGCCACAAAGAAGAAACCCCGCCTCTCGGATTCCTCCTCCGACTGCACGATGTAGAGGAGGGGGAGGGTAAGGAAGGGGAGGGAGAGAAGAAGCAGTGCCTCTCGGATTCCTCCTACCGACTGCACGATGTAGAGGAGGGGGAGGGTAAGGAAGGGGAGGGAGAGAAGAAGCAGTGCCTCTCGGATTCCTCCTCCGACTGCACGATGTAGATGAGGGGGAGGGCAAGGAGAGGGGAGAGAAGAAAAAGCCGTGCCTCTAGGATTCCTCCTCCGACTGCACGATGTAGAAGAGGAGGAGGGTCGTGAAAGGGGAGGGAGAGAAGAAGCCGTGCCTCTCGGATTCCTCCTCTGACTGCACGATGTAGAGGAGGGGGAGGGTAGGGAAGGGGGAGGGAGAAAAGAAGCCGCGCCTCTCGGATTCCTCCTCCGACTGCACGATGTAGAGGAGGGGGAAGAGAAGAAAAAGCAGTGCCTCTCGGATTCCTCCGACTGCACGATGTAGAGGAGGGCGGGGAAGAGAAAGCGCAGAGGGAGAGAGGGAGAGGGAGAGAAGAAGAAGCCGCGCCTCTCGGATCCTCCTCCGACTGCACGATGTACAGTAGAGTAGTATAGGGAGAGGGGGAAAGGGAGTGCAGAGGGAGAGAGCGAGGGCAAGAATGGATATTATATTCACAATTCAGTTCACATATTAATAATCTCGTTTTATATATAATTAGTATGTATTCAATTGTAATTCGATTCGTACGTACGTACACCAATAGTCGATAGGAAACGTTAATTGTCAGTATATTGCCTCACTGAATCGTATGTTATAGTGTAGTGGCAGGCTTAACCTCAATACTGCAGCCTATTGACAACGAGAACAAAAAACACCGGTTATTCAGTTGATTCTATGAGCAAAATCGTAATCTTTAGGATTGCTTGCATTGCTAGATTTGCGCGTAATATAAATAAATGAGAGAACGTGTATAGATATGAATGACGTAGGTGCGTTTTGCGTGTGTGTAGACTCTGGGATTGCCACCTGTTGTTTCTCGGTCGCGTGGTACTGGCTAAACTATGCCGTGTCATCTATCTATCTATCACCAGATCACACGACGCACGTCCTGGTTCGATTTCCTCGTCCCGCGGTGCATGTTTCGCCGATGAAGAATCTTATACTCAGAAGAAATATTTGTGCATGCGTAACTGCGTTTCTACGTACGTAACCAAAGAAGAACCTTTATCATAAGAAATATTCGTGTACGCGTCACTGCGTTGCTACGTGCGTAAATACATCACGGCGGGCGCAAACACGGTCAACCCTTCGTTAGCGGTCACCTCCGTATAACGGACAACCGTCCGTGAAGGGGATTTCCCATTGAGGTGCATTTATTCAGTGAAATCGCTTCGATAGAACGGTCACCTGTCTATTACCCCGTACAGACTATACGAATTTGATATGGTACTAAACTAGCGCGAGTTAGACGCGCGTCTAACGCGCGCTAAAAATAGCAGTGTGTACACGCTATCCCGCTCCAAATACACGCTGGCCCGCTCGCGAAATTTTTTTTCCCAAACGGTATAACATAGCGAAGAATTTAGCGCCTTCTGATTGGCTGCTTCGATTTGCTTTGCCTTTGACAAGAGAACAAACGCCCATTTGTAAATGTTTGTTTGGGTTTACTAGCTGAAACCCGCGCTACGCGCGGGCTTAGTGACTGTGATGCATGTGTTACCAGTGCAG
>NW_014577827.1:14713-16374 GCF_000485595.1 Priapulus caudatus
TAACATAGCGAAGAATTTAGCGCCTTCTGATTGGCTGCTTCGATTTGCTTTGCCTTTGACAAGAGAACAAACGCCCATTTGTAAATGTTTGTTTATGACCGCTAGATAAGTACGTTTTCTGATGTATTTTCCATGAATTCCATCTTTTCCTCATTAATATAACATATAATATCACTATAATTGCAATTCTTTCTGCAAATGTGTTATTTTCATCTCAATCTTAAGTTATGAGAGGGTCTGGGCTCTCGTAATATTACATACGTACGACGGTACGTATCTACACGCACTCGTAGTGCTTCGTCGCAGGAGGAAGGAGCGAAGAGCTACCGGTACGACAGTACTACTAGAGGCTAGAGCTACGACGGTACTATAGTATTAGGGCTACGACAGTACTAGAGCTATACGTACTCGTACTCGTTGCATGACGCTAGTAGTAGTATTACTAGTACGGTAGTAGTCGTAGTAGTAACCTAGTGTTTAACCCTCAGGTCAGCTGAAACGTAAACTAATCGGACCACGGCACGAACATAAACAGAAACTCGGCAGCTATAACTATATAAGCCTAGACCCTCTCATAACTTAAGATTAAGATGAAAATAACACATTTGCATGCACAAAGAATTGCAATTATAGTGATATTATATGTTATAATAATGAGTAAAATATGTGTCTTTCGTGGAAAATACATCAGAAAACTTATACTTATCTATAGCGGTCATAAACCAAAACAAACATTTACAAACGGCGTTTGTTCTCTTGTCTTGAAGGTTTTCTTCAGTCAAAGCAAATCGGTCAAGAAACGGCATGATATTTGGGTTAATTCACTCAAACCCATGTTGTTTGAAAACATACTAAAAACTACTTTAACCTAACTTACAGAAAGTTCGGGAAAGTTTTTGGTAGATAATTGTGGATTTTGGCTACAAGTCATGGAGGCTGACATCTTGCCAAATTCCAGCCAATCAGAAGGCGCCTAAATCCTTCCTATGTTATACCGTTTGGGGAAAAAAATTCGCGGCCCGCTCCAAGTTGGCCCCCCTTACGAAGCAGGGCTATCTTGGTGCGCACCAAGTTATCCCGCTCTAACTCTGTGTATGTACGCAATCGGTGCCTAACGCGTGCTAAGTTCTGCAATGCGCATGCGCATAGCCTTATTTAGGTCACGTACGCTCGCTCAAACGCACGCTCGCTGTACCTCGCTCCCACCTCGCTGTCTGCTGGGTGACGTGGCGAGCAGGGAACTGAGCGGTGGGAGAACTGATGACTCATTTAGCCCGCTTCAGAGTTTTGTGTCTGTACGCTTCTAGGAGCGTCTGACGCGCGCTAAAATTCGTAGTCTGTACGAGGTATATAAAGGACACTTTTGGGGTTTTTCGTTTTAGTGACTCTCGTGACCAGTTGATAGACGGGGTTGGTTGTATGCATCTGTTAATATTGTTATGTACGTTACGTGGCGCGAAATGGCGACGAGTCTGCACATATCATGGTATCATACACGGGTTTGCACCGCTTTATGATAGACGCGTAAAGCCGTGTATTGGTGTCTCTCACTCTCTCTCTCTCTCGCTTTCTCTCTCTCTCTCTCTCTCTCTCTCTCTCGCTCTCTCTCTCTTTCTCTCTCTCTCTCTCTCTCTCTCTCTCTCTCTCTCTCTCTTTCTCTC
>NW_014577827.1:16384-18884 GCF_000485595.1 Priapulus caudatus
CTCTCCCTCTCTCTCTCTGTGTGTGTGTGTGTGTGTGTGTGTGTGCGTGTGTGTGTGTGTGTGTGTGTGTGTGTGCGTGCGTGCGTGCGTGCGTGCGCGTGGGTGTGTGGGTGTGCGTGCGTGTGTGTGTGTGTGTGTGTGTGTGTGTGCGTGCGTGCGTGCGTGCGTGCGCGTGGGTGTGTGGGTGTGCGTGCGTGTGTGTGTGTGTGTGTGTGTGTGTTTGCGTGTGTGTGCTACATGAACGTGTTTGCTACACGCATTTGCCAGGATTTTGAGATGCATGATCAGGTGCGTATGTGCTTGCATCGTGCCACGGTGCGATGTCTCTCCCGTGTAAATGTATGTACGTCCCCACTAGACGCACGCGCGAGCGCTTTCTTTATCTCTGTGTGCTCGTGTGTGTGTGCGTGTCTGTGTGTACATGGGTGTGTTTGTGTGCGCGTTCGCGTATATATCACTTCTATATCCTATATTCTATTAGACGCCATGTGTTCTTAGTCTCACCTATGCATCTGCCTATATCGCTCTCATATCTCCCGCGGATGACGTCATCGGAATTATCGTCTGCGTCGTGTGTCGTATCCGTCGGTTACTTCTCACAATCAATTGTTGCTGAGCTGTCATCGACGTCCGCTTCTTAAAAGTGACTTGTCATTTGTCTGAAATGTCGCAATACGTGCATGTGTAATAATAAAAAAGCACAGGCTAGTGCGCGTGTGTTGTACGTGTACATCTAATACATATTTGTGAATGTATGTCTGTTTGTTTGTCTGTTCTCAATACAAATCAATATGGAGCACTCTAGAAAGGCCCACGGACGTTCAGTAGGGGTAACTTTTGATGCTGAATGTCCTGGGCACATTGGATTTTACCTCCGATGTCATCCGCGGTCGCATAAAGACGAAATGGTGAAAAAGTGGTATAAACAGGCCCCTGCAGCAACATTGTCCAAACAAGATTCAGCTTACTCAGTGCCTGCGTACGTGTGACAAGTAACATGACGCATGTATTCGTTATCAGTTTGCCCTTTTCGGGCTTCATAAATAACCTTTTACGAACTCTTATGGCGCGTTAGAAATAGAGTTGTTCTTCCTAAGATAATTGATAAATTAAAGAATTACTGTGAGGTACTGGCGCAAAAATATAACTGCATTCGGCCCATCACCGTAGGCCTACTCACACGTTGTAGTCACAAGTTTAAAAAAGGTTAATTAAGACATGCATGACGAAAAAGTTACACTTCACACGCGAGTAATATCCGTCTATGTGGCATTGTCCCGAATAAACAAAAATCAAATGCGATTGCGTTGGACCTTATCAAAAATATGAATTCGCATCACGCACGAACCCTTGCCAACGGACGCAAGCGTGCATGAGCGTGGGGCGTGGAAGGGAGGGAGGGGCTGGTCCATGTGAATTTTAATCCAGCAATGACACCTGTTTCGCGACGCGTGCACCCGTTGAATTTCCTTCAAAAATGCGTGTCAACACCCGAAAAAATGCGTGAAAACACCCGATTAATTTTCTCCAACAAATTCAAAGGTCCATGAAGCGCTGGAAACTCTAACACCTGTGTGTGCACAACGCTCCCCGATAACTCGACCGACATCAAAAGAATTGCTTCTGAATAGTTCTCATTCTCATGTGCAAAGCGAATCTTTATTATTATCGATTATTATCGTTATCTTATCGATTTGACGCCGATGACGATGAGTTTTCCACGCGCGCGCGCATACGCAGACGCCCACCGAGTCATCTTATATAAGGCCACCGCGCACCCCATAACCCTCATCTGCTCTCGGAGGTGTACATAATCATTTCCGACGACATCATGAGGTGTTCTGTGTCTCTACTGCTGCTGTCGCTGCTCTCGCTGTCGCACGGCTACCGGGTGCCAAGCGACTCCGAGGCTCTGCCGTGCGATGACACGGTCTGCAAGCTGCCGGACTGTCGCTGCAGCGGCACCGTCATCCCCGGCGCACTGCCCGTCCAGCAGATCCCGCAGATTGTGATGCTTAGTCTGGATGATGGTGTACAGGACAGATGGAAGGCGGACTTAGCAAGAGTGCTGGCTGACCAGTGAGTATTCACGCGTTATTCTTCTTAATAGAAAACCGCGACATATACATGTATCAAGAGTTCATAATAGACATTTTTCTATTCTTTTCTATTCTTCTATATGTATATAGAGAGAGGGGGAACGGAGAGAGCGCGGGAGGGGGCGGAGAGAGAGATAGGGAGCGGTGAGAGAGAGAAAGAAAGGAAGACGAAGAAAGAGGGTGAACGGTCAGAGAGAGAGAGAGAAAGGGGAGAGATGTTACGCCACAGCAAACCGTAATATAACTTGGTCTTCTTCCCATGAGGTTATGTCGTTAAAGATCAGAGACGTGGATGTCATGGATTGTCACTGCAGGTCAAAATGTTTTACTTGCTTTTTGTCTTTTTTTCAGTGAGAATCCTAACAAATGTCCCGTAGGTACTACGTTCTTCGTTACCCACG